>NW_009953786.1:549721-552675 GCF_000747805.2 Chaetura pelagica | reverse complement strand
CTTCTTCTGCTCGTTCCCTTGCATTGTCCCAAGAGAACCTCTTAAGTAGACAGAACTGGCTAGTTCTTTAGAAAAAAATTACACTGTTTGCATCAAAACCCTCATAAAACAATAACTTCTTTCATCTCACTGAAAAAAAAAGTGTGGGTTTAAAAAAAAAAAATAAATCACATGAAACCCCTAATTTTATAAGCTAATTATTAATGTCATAACTTAGTTGCTAATGAGGAATCTGAGATTATAGCTGTAATGTCTTCAGTATAAAAGAATTACAATAAAATACTGGAGGAATGAGCTTCTTGGAAATAAAATAATTTGTGCTTGATTTGTTCAAACTGTAAATTGTCTAGTAACAAGGAGTCTATCAAAACATTTTGAAGGATGTTATATTTCAGAATAAGACTTCTAAAGGGCTAGATAAATTATAATTAGTCACAGTTGTAGATGACTGTCTGTACTTTACCTTTCAATGAATTTCAATCTGTATCATTCATACTACAGATAACTGTTGTGCTCTTGTTTTTTTAAAGGAATTGGCTCTGTGATTTCTGTCTTGAAATTTTATTTCGGCTTTGAGAGACTTCCTAAATGAGAATTTAGTAGAAGACAAATAAATTCTTGCAAAGGTACTGAAAACCATTCAGTAGAAAGCAATCCAACAGATAAAATCCTTTCTCAAACACAGTGTGGAAATGCTGATAAGCAAACAGTCTCAGGAAGAGATAAATTTTTGAAAGCTTTATGTTCTCTTTTCCTGATCAGGTTTAACACTTACAGTTATATGGCAGAGGAGGCTTCATAGTTTCAAAGTGCCTGTTGGCCATGCCTGGCACCCCAAACTAGGTTATCAGGCTTCTGCCCCACTGTGCATTAAAGAGAAGGTCACTTATCATTCTGGCAGTGTTAATAATTCAAAATCCTGCAACTGTTTCATAAAAGTTTGAAAGACTGATTCTACTTAATAAATCTCTGTATCATAGTGTCTGTTTCAAGGTAACCACAGCTGGCAGAAGGAAGTAATTTCAGAGTTGTGAGAACTGAAACAAGCCCTCACCTCGTAAAGTGATAATAAATAAATATTTAAAAGGTTGACTGTCAATATGAACCAAGTGAGCTAAATCCTAAAGTTCAAAAAATATGTAACATTTTGTAAATTAATGCCTTTGAAATAACACTTAGGAGTAGATGATAAGAAAAGGAAATTGAAAAGCATATTACCTAATACGAAATGTGTAGTTCTGCTGGACTGTTAATATTGACAGAGGCATAGAATAGATTTTTTGTTATTTGACATTACTGAAAAATGTGTTAAAACTGAGAGCAATTTCACTTAGGTTACATAATGCATGTAACCTGCTTTATCAACAGAAAGCAGAATGATCCAATTTATTGAGCAGTAAATATTTTCACTTGTGCATCTGCATTCATAGGGATTTATCTTAATGTTTCAGACCTTTTGGTACAGGACAAAGCTTTTATAAGTCTGTCTGCTCAGAGGAGAGGTATCGATTATGCAAACTGGCTAAATGTTGCTCATAGTTACAGGGATTCGATAATGACAGCAAATATTGGTTGTTTAGTTGAGCTGATCTTTCAGTAAAGGTCTGATGAAACTCTAAATGTTGGGTTTATTTTAAAGAGTTTTATTTCAAAATCAAAAAATGAAATGGAGCTCTGGCTACAGACTGACCTTTATAAATTGACATTATATCCCATTTATATACCTTATAAATTGAAAAGAGTTATTTTATTTCTTGAATTATTTCTAAATGTCGTTTGGCATTTATTTTAAAGTATGAATCTTTCTACTTGATTGAGACTCTCCTCATTGGTTATAATTATTCTACTCTATTTGACATACAGTGACATTTAGAGGAGATAAATATCGAGATTCTTTAAAATTTAGTACGGTATTTTTGGTGTCTCTGAGTTGTCAGTATTTGAGGGATGCCAGCTAGGGATGATTTTGTCTGCACATTTTTGTTGTGTGCAGAAAACAATGTGAAGTATTAAGACTTCTGCAGTTTCATAAAAAGAGGAAAAGAGAAAGTGTACCTTCCAGAACAGCTACCTGTAAATGTACAAACCAGGTTGCTTGGTTTAAGAAGGTGGTCCTATTGTTTGATCTGGAATTGTAAGCGGTATTTAGTGGCACCAGCAGTCATTTGTATTTCTTGTTGATTGGCAAGCTGCAGACCAAATAGTGGGGCTGGAGCTTGAAATATCATCCTGACTAAGAAACCAGAGCAAAGTAGTGAAGTCTGTCCTGAAAATGTTTTTTTATTCTTTGTCACGATTCACACATTTTTTCACATGTGAGACCTATGGATGACGGTTTTAAAAGCTGAATAGCCCTTTTGAAATTCAGCAGCTTTGAATACTATACATATTTTTAGATAATACAAACATTAATTTCAGAGCTTTTTTCTCCCCAGTAGTCCTGAGGTATAAGTCCATTATAGCCTCATTGTTCTGCCTCCAAAAACACCTTGTTGTTGATCTCTGTCACCTGTTGACATTTGTGCTTATTCTCTGAAATTATGGACTGCATGTAATTCTTTTCAGTGCATTTTTTTTCTGTCTGCATGTACATATTTAAATTGTATCAGAGAAGGGGTGAGTTTATTTAAGTTAGCTCAAGTTGTATTATACATAAGAATAACAAGGAGAACCCAAATATAGAGAATGTAATAAGTAACCTTAAAGTAATTAATATTATGATACTCTGCCCAGTGTAAGAAGTAGAAGTCCTTCACATGAACAAATCATAGTGTCCTGGAACATATTCTTAAAAGGGAAGTCCTATGACAAACTCACTGCATTATTTCTTCTCTAATGCTTATAATTTACAATGCAGCACTCTATTGTAGGATTCTGCACATCTGGCTCTACTTTAAACCATCAGTTCCACCTATACAAATGTGTAAGCGTGATTTTATAATATGTACCAGCAA
>NW_009953786.1:417861-549699 GCF_000747805.2 Chaetura pelagica | reverse complement strand
AAAGTGTGGGACATAAGTACTTAACTGAATATATGCTACCATGATCAAAGTGTTAGCAGTACTGCTGATTTTCAGCAAAATGGATCAATAAGCATCTCACTTGTATATCATGAGAAGTATAAACAAATTCTAGTGTTTATGAGCATCTAGAATGCTAGGTGAAGATAAAAACTTAAATGCTATCTAGAATATTGCAAATGAGGGTTTTCTTTAGTAATATTTTCCAATATAGAGGTAAATTTTGATTAAAAGTGAAACCCACAACATTAAAAAGTTTTATATCTAAAACTGAACAACCCTATATAAATAATTTCAAACAAATCTCATTTGTGTCCTTTTTTTAAACCAAAGAATTTAAAACATGGTTCATTACTCTTTAAGCAAGTTTCAACAGGAAAGATAGAAGAATATTGAAAACCTTCTAAAAACCGTCTTCAAAAGAAAACCAAAATATAACTTCTCTTTCAGAGTTAGCAACTGTGACTGTGTGTTGGAAGGCTGTCTGTGCTTTAGAAACTACTAATTGAAATTTCAAAGTATAAGATGGTAACTTTCTGAGGACATTTGAATAAAAGGTAATATTCCTTTTACATCTGAATCCTTTGTAGACTTTTGGTTCTCAAAACCACAGGTAAACATGATGGAAAAGTTTTAACAGTCTTCAGATACAAAACTGTGAATAAATAATCAGCAGATTATGTCAGCTAGAACATGCGTGTTCAGAAGGCATGTGTTACTGGATTTAGAAAATCAAACTTATTAATTTATTTACTTCCTAATCAAAATCATAATGCTTTTTCTTCGCACACAGGAGCCAACTATAATTATGGAAATATTAGAGCAGTTAGAAGTTGGTAGCTTGTGAAATCCATGTCTTCTTCTAGTCTGAAAATGATTGACAGTGTATTCATTGTTTTGTGGTGCTTGAGGCCAGGTGCTGTGCACTCGGACTCCTGTGGACTTCAGCAGTGGATGTGAGAGCACATTGCTCCTGAGAGTAAGACCAATACTGCATTGAAAAGCCTATCTCAGTATTACACTGTTCTCTAAACTCTCCTAGATTTGAAATTTCTGTATCCTTCAGGTTCTTTGTCAAAAAAGTATGAGTTTGCCTAGATCATGTTCAAATGAGCATGACTTTGGTACAAGTGAGTTTTCAGGGTGGAATAGCTGCCTTTTCCTTTGAAAAGGATTAATTATAATTGAAACCAGAATCAAGGCTACAGGTTGCTACCCACAGATAGGTTAATCATGACATTTTCATTTTGACTAGCCTTTTTCCTGTAGGTTGTGCTCTTGGGAGAGAAGCCCAGAGGGATGATTTTATGTTTGTTTTTTGTTTTGGTTGGGGTTTTTTGAATGGCATGTATTGAAAAGAGATGTAGGAACATGCCACTAGTGTGCAATACTGCAGAGTAAATCTGTCATAGGGGAATTTCTGTATCCTTCCTTGTAAAATAAAGATACTGCTACTATGACAGGTTAGACTAAATCCTGAGTGAATTTCATCTGCCAAAGCCACAGACATATGCCACCTGCATGCATATTTTAGGCTTGATCACAGCTGGTAAACTGGACATGATAAATTCAGAGCAACTCCAAGAAGAATTATACCTTAGCAAATTGTAGGTTAGTGGGATGCAATATGATTCCTGGGAGTCGTAGGCAGAAATGCTTCAAGATGTTCTTGCTGAGTAGGCTACCGTAAATTTTAGTGTATTTGTATCTCAGGGTGATCATTGTCACATTTTCAGGGGTATTTTATCTGTTGGCCAGGTTTATTTGTTTGGGTTTTTTTAAGAAGCTATGTTTTGTACCGTTTAAACAGATTTCTAGCAGGTTTGTTTTTTTTCTGACAGTATGAGATCACCATTTGTATTTATTGTGATGATTGTCTTGACATGCCAAAGAAGTCTTTGAGTCTACTTTGGAATTTTTATCCAGAGCTGGATTTTTCTTATATTGTGGTTTTGAAACAATATTCTTGCAGCCTACCATTTGTAGAGACAGGAGGCAATGCTGAGTCATTTAGTGAGTATGTCTTCATGCATGTGATGCAGCCACAAGAGGCAAACCTTTATTTTCTAGGCAAGCTCTTTTGGGATACAGCAGTTATCACACTTTCCAAGACATCCCTTTTGTTTCATCAGGACATATTTGAAAGAAGTTTAAAGTCCTTTTTGTTATATGTTATTGACAGCACTATCTGACCACCATGCCCCTAGTGATTAGTTCATTATCTTCAAAGTTATAGCCTACAAACAAAACAGTCTGAAAATAAGCTCTCTGTTATGCCATTGCTGATTGCTATCAAGTACAAGACATTATGTGTAATGCCAACTTGTTTGATATTCATTGAGGAAGATGTTGAAAGTGTTTTTAAGCACATAGACCATCTTTATACTGATTCTTTTAAAATTATTTTTATCGTGGTGATAGTTCCTGTTGCTGTATTTGAGGAAGGCCATACTTTGGAAAAATGTTAAAGAAAACACACAGTAAAAATGAAAAGTAAAATAATTTCCTTGGGTTTTAAATGGATACTGTGAAGGACCAGGTATTTCCTTACACAAACATAAAATGCCCCGTAGGTCAGCAGTCATAACTGACTTAAAGATGGCTGCTCCACGTGGCACTGAACCCTCTCCTGGCTGCCTTCTCTGCCAGAAAACAACAACTTGGATACCCTGAGGGGGCAGCTGCTGCAGGGGAGGAGCCTTGGCGGGAAAAATGGCTGCAAGGGTGGGTCAAGGTCCTGTCTGATTGGCTGAAAAGCCCGGAAATATGAAACTGGCCAATCGGGAGCAAAGGAAACCTATCCTTGCTTCTTGCCGCTGCCGCCAAAGCCGCCGCCGCTGCTACCGCCGCTTTTGCTGTTTGCCTTGGGGGGTGACCTGCACCTTGGAGTGCCCACCAGCCTGAGGTCCCCGGCTGCAGCCCGATTCCTGGCTCGCCTAGTCCCAGCTCCTGCCTGGTTTCAGTTCGCTCCAGCCAGACCCAGCTTGACCCAGCTCGTCCTGTCCCGTTGCCGCAGCTTTTTCCTGCCAGCCTGTCTGAATTGCCTGTAGCTACCACCCTCAGAAACCTGCCTGCTGCTGAATACGTGTGGTGAGACTAATTCCTGCCACCCCTGGTTCTCAGGGGAAGGCATAATCCTGTCTTACCTGCACACAAACCACGACCCTATAAGGGACAAGCATCAGGCATATCCCTCCTCCTCCTTCCCTCATAAAAAAGTAAATAAGGTGTACCTATATATAAGTATTAAGATATATATAAGTTCTTGATATTTGGTGCTTAAAAAATATTTCACAGCTCGTATGTGCTTTAATTACCCTTTTTGAACCACCTGCCCCAAATTGTTTTGTTTTCCCCATAATAAACTGTAAATTCTAATTGGGAATTGGCTGCTGTTATTGGAAATATTAGTAAGTACTGAGCAAGTTACTCACTCGAAAAGTCAGTGCTGAAGATACTGCTCTTCTGTGAGAGGCGAGTTCCACGTGCAGACCTCTCAGTAGATCCTGACAAGCTAAATACACTCCAAAAAGGAGATATAATAGGTCGCGGATTGCAACAGATACTAAATAAAAATGGCATTGTTTTGCAACAGTTTTGGAGGCATAGGCTTTCCAAGTTAAATCTTAAAATAATAATTTATCTGGCATCACACAAACAGCTAAAATAGGCCCTCACATTGCACAGAAGCAAAAGGACAAAGCTAGATCACCTGCTGCATCAAAAGAAGGCATCATAGATACTATTGAAGAATTCAGATCACATAGGCACCAGCTAATCACTATTCCAGTAATTAATTTAAGTGTTTAAAGTGGTATCCAAAGGACAAATTTTAAAAAGACTGCATCATGATATATTACAGCATCTAGAGTACTGGCTGGCTGACAGCAGGGATTCTTGGTCATTTGAAGAACAGTGAGAGCAAGTATGTGGGAGAATAATTCCACCATTTTACAAAATGGGAAGAAGGCCAACAGCATTCTGGCCTGCATCAGAAATAGCATGGCCAGCAGGAGTAGCGAAGTGATTGTGCCCCTGTACGTGGCATTGGTGAGACTGCATCTCGAGTGCTGTGTTCAGTTCTGGGCCCCGCACAATAAGAAAGACATCGAGGTGCTGGATCATGTCCAGAGAAGGGCAGCCAAGCTGGTGAAGGGTCTAGAGAACAAGTCATACAAGGAGTGGCTGAGGGAACTGGGGTTGTTTAGTCTGAAGAAGAGGCAGCTGAAGGGAGACATAATTGCCTTCTACAACTACCTGAAAGGAAGTTGTAGGGAGATGAGTGTTAGTCTCTTCTCCCAAGTAAATCATGACAGGACCAAAGGAAATGGCTGGAAGTTGTGGCAGGGGAGGTTTAGATTGGATATTAGGAAGAATTTCTTTACTGAAAGAGTGGTCAGGCACTGAAACAGCCTGCCTGCGGAGGCGGTTGAGTCACCATCCTTGGAGGTATTCAAGAAGCATGTAGATGTGGCACTTCAGGACATGCTCTCGTGGCTGGGGTTGCAGGGGTTTCTGTAGGTATTTTTTGGTGGATTGTGTGTGGTTGGTTGTGTTTGTTTGGGTTTTTTTGTGCTGATGGTTGGACTCTGTGGTCTCAGAGGTTCTTTCCAACCATGATAATTCTGTTATTCTGTGAAAATAAAGAAAATCAAGTGATTTTTGATATATATTTCCTATTAGAGAATTCATACCTCTTTAAAGTAAAATACTGGAAATCTCATGTAAAGCAGTTCTTCTGAGATAATTTCTCTTTGTAGATAATTTACATTGCTTAAGTTCTAGATACATGTGAAATCACAGTTACAGATGAATCATTGTTAGATTTGATGTATTTATCACAGAATTAACTCTTACCTTTGTCACTTGTTCTACTGTGTTGGCAATGTGAGAAAATTTTTTTCAGTTCTCAGCAGGCTCCTGAAGATACTTTTGTTTCACAAGTGACTCCTTAGTCTGTTGTAAAATTAAATATAAAGATGTTCACTGTCATAGTTGTTAACAAATAACTGCTTTGGTTTAAGCACAGCTAAAATGAAAAGATTCACTGTATCTGTACTGGAGGCCAGTATATTTAGCTTATAATATACTAACATTTAGTATACTAAGATTAGCTTAAGCACTTTGAAGGGCACAACCACAGTTAATTTAGGGTTTGCTGTATATTCTGTAACACTCCTCATTTTCACGAAAGACTGCTGTGCTTCAAATTCTTTGTATTTGGCATATTTGTTTAGGATTTAATTCTGAACTATCTAGATGTATAACTTTAAGCTTCATTTTATATCTATATGTAGGCTGCAGTATCTTATAGCTCTGAACAGAACATCTTGGTACTTGCTTGGCTTAGTAATTCACATCTGACTTTTAAAACTTCCTGTAAACTTGACTAAAATATATTATAGATACAAAAAGTAGACCATTGTTTACTACCATAGCTAATCCCATTGTCATCAGTGTCATTATTCATTCATACATGAAAAACTAGCATTTTCTGAATTGGTCTCACAATCAGTCATAGGTAGGTAAATTTGGCAAGATTAAATATGAAAAATGCAACATAAGTGAAAACAATATTGTCACGACATTCTTAGGGTCAAGGGTTTATCTATGTCTGTGTGAGACAGATACGCACACATATGCCCTTTTTGTCTATAAGAAATGCTAAATTTTATTTGGATTTACAGAGAGAAGACATGCCAAGGTTTCATAAAAATAGATGAGTAAGATGAGAGTTCCTAGTTCCTGAAGTAACAGATCCTTCTGAAAGAAAAGAACTGCTTATGGTTTGGAAACAACTCAAAAGCCAAACTGACCAAGACAGAATTTATTGTCTCTTCCAATCTTTCTGCTTACTCCAGTAAAGTATATTTGACAGAGAAACTTCTATGCTAACTGCATAAATACTGGGAATGGAATTACACTCCCACTGGTATCAGTCACTGCAAATAAGTATGGAAAAAATGTTTCTTGTAAACAAAGTAAATCTCAACATGTCCTCCACTTCCACTCTTCTACTTCAGTAGAGGTGGAGGGCATGAAAAATGTCCTATGAATCAAATTCTGAGTGAGTTCTGTAAACAATAATAGTGAACTGGCAACAGAAGCTAAAAGCACTTAGTGCTAGTTTTTCTGAAGGTTTAAAATGGTGTTTGCATGCTTCACAGACCATTCTGGAACAGAATGATATAGATTATTAATGTGCAATGGGATCTGTAGGATAGGTCTAAAAAATCCTTTTACTAATTTGAAAGTCCTCAAAAGATGAAATCTTTTAGATCATTCTTAGAATTTTACTAATTATTTTTAATTTAAGGAATACAACAGCTGTCTTTAGATATACTGCATAATTTTCAAGCCTCAAAAACATTGTGTTTCCTCAGAAAAGATGTTGCTTATCACATTTGTTTTACTTTATCTTTTTACTTAATTTAACTTTCCTTTAACCTGGTTTCTCCATAGTTTAGTTATACCTGAAAAGAGATCACTACCAAGTAAGTATCAATCTTATCAACATTTCATGTAATACCTGACTTTCTATCTTGAGCAAGGTTTTTGTGAGGTGATGTATTTACTACTTGACCACATCTATAAAGCTAAAAGAGTAATGGAGCACTCACTAGTTGTCATATTTTAATATCAAACCGTGATGGGACACAAAAGAAAAAGAAACAATGGATTCTATAAAAAATAGAATGCTTTTAGGCAATAGTTGAATCAAAAAGTCACACAGCGGACAATCCTCTGAATTTCTGGACTCCATCACCTGGCTTTCCGCATCTTTGAAGAGGAAGTGCCTGATTATAGGACCATATAGAAAATATTCACTTGGGTTCTGGGTAAACCTGTGAAACCTGTGAAAGTCTGTGGCATGGTTTCCTTTGCCTCCCGGTTAGTGAAAAGAGGAAGGAAGGATCTCTCTTTTCCTACACAAGAGACAGTCCCACTGCTGTTTTTTCTTCTCTTCTGAGGGGCTAGAGGAGGTTCTCTGCTTTTGTCTCCTGGTTTTCGCCTCTTCCCTGCCAGAAGAAAAAAAAAAAAAAAAAAAAAAAAGGAAAAAAAAAAGAAAAAAAGGGTCAGATAATGGAATTATATTGTGGACATTTTCATTCTATTCAGAGGCTAATGTTAACTCAAGTACTGGGAAGAAAAATGAAGAACATTTGGAGAAAAATGTATTTTCTAGTCATGCATTTCCTGCTGTTGGTTTCCTCACTTGCTTGCATTTTCCATCACTCAGCGAAACAGAGGTGGGGAACTAGAGAGAGAAAAGGAGAAATGCTGTGGTTTCTTATAATCAAAGAGAAGAGAGACAGAGAAAATTAAGCCTCTTTATTCAGGTCATGCAGTAAGTGGCATACATTACCACAGGAGTGATAGTGTGTGTTAGAGACTGCTAATTTCTGGTCCCTTTTAGCTGATTAGATTGACTTTTCTGAGGTCAAAACACTGTTGTATTACTAGATCAATAAATGATCTTCCAATGCTTTGTATTATATATTTGCATCTATAGCAGAACAGTTCTGCTAAGCATGGGGATCTGTCAAGACTGATCCTGTAATGCGTAAGTCACTTTTACTGTTTTCCAAGCATTTTTACCTTTATGGGTATAAACAAAAAGAAGCTGGAAATCCCTAATTAGAATATTAGATACTAATCCCACCTCTGCATAGCAATAGTAATAATTTAATGTTTCTGAAAAGTCAACTGAGAAAGCAAAGTATATTCACCCATTATAATAAAGAGAGCTATAGATATTACAATTCTTCTTTTAGTCCAGGCACTATCATGAGAATAGCTGGATCTCCCATTCTTGCAGTCTTTCCTGGGTCTTTTTCCTCCCCCTTTAAGGTAAATGCTGACTTACATATATGCTTGATTTAGCTGAAATACTCTAAATTCTTTTTGGCATATATTGCAAAAGGAATGCTTGCTTATGTTTTGTTGTTGAAATAGGAAGGTATGTTTCTTAGGCCACTATCACCTTGAAGATGGGTTTCCTCCATGGCCAAAAAGCTTTGATAGTAACAGGTGTCAATTAGTATTAACATCTTTTTTATTTATTTGAAGTTCCAAAGAATGCCATCTAGAGATTAAGCAAGAGGTTTATTACCACACTATGGCAATAGGATGTAATTTCTCAGTAGACTGATAAGATTTTTAAAAGTGAAATGTTACTGATATTCTCAAAATATACACTCATACAGTCCTACTTGTCTATTCCATACTGATGTTTCAACAAGCATAAGCAGTTAAAATGCAAACTCTGTCATCGCAGTAGGCCCTTGCTGATTTGCTCACAGCTCCTTATGACATTCATCACCAGTCAGCATTAGTGAGCACTCACAGAACTTGGCCCCTTACCATACTTACTACAGAGCCCATGAAAAGGAGCACTCCACCTAGAAGGGAAAATGTCCACCATGTGAAAACTACCCAGAAATCCTTATAACCACATATGGTCACATCTGCTTGTACAATGTCACAAGTCCCTGAACCCTCAGGATGGTAAAAGTCCCACTTTCATGAGCAACTTCTTGAAAATTTCAGATACTCATGAATATAAACTGTTCTTTTACAACACATTGTGGGAAGTCTGGAGTAGTTTCAGCTGTCTGGAAAGAGGAGAGGAGATGTGGCATTTTAGGAACACTCTCTTACCTACAGAGCAGGAACAGAAGAAATTAATAAGAAATTAAAAAGAAACAAAGTGACCTTCAAATACATCAGAAGCACCCTGTCTGAAAGTGTTGCCAGAGTTTCAGTGCTGTCTTGCTAAATTTAAAAATAAACTTTCTGCTAGTAAACGTAATAGGACTACTTCTATAAAGTCAACTGGAGACATCAGTCACCAGAGAAAGCACCTTTTAGTGTCAGATTTGTGATTTATGTAGCTTTAGGGGAGGCACAGTGGCAGAATTTGAAAGTCCCCCATATTACTCTAGGGGTATGATAATCAAACTGGGTACAGCATGCATACAGTTATACATAGCTATCTAATCAGGCTGAAGTGTGAAAAATAGCCAGGTATGATGATGTATATTCCTTGTTCCCTTACCAGAAGCAAACTATGTTATGAGGGTAACATAACAAGCAAAAAAGGTATACTTCGACCTTTCTATGCAACAGTTTTAGAAGGAACTATTTGTTAACTGCCACTGGGATTGAGTGCTCCAGAGCGTGTTAAAGCCTTGCCAGCCCACTGGATTCACTTCCATGGATCAGAGGCTGAACATGACAAATATGCCTATCAATGTATTCCTTGGAGCTACATGTGTTTCTCTGTTTTCAGGATCAGCAACCTTGTTAAGTAAGAAGTTATGGGAAGCATGTATACAGGATGTTTTATCAAACTATTGTTGCAATATAAGGTTGAATGCTCCCTTTGTTTATTCATTTGGGTGAGAATGTAGAACAATTTATATTTTAAACAGCTTGGCTATAAATACACCATTATGCAAAGATAAATGGTTAAAACAATGGTTGTAAATTTTATTTTGGCATTGCAGTAAATTGTGTGCATTCTTTCCTGAATGTATGTGTGTATTAGCATTTTTATGTATTCATAATATGACCTCTAGGTTTTAAACTTTCTTTAAGAAATAATCTGTCTGGAATCTGTGTAGTTTTTATCATGTCCTTACTGAGATGTGAACAAGTGAGATCTCTGGCATCTGTCCCCTACAATTTAATCCAGTATTTTGTGCATTTTATGTCAACGGTCTTTTCAACTTTTTTTTTTTTTCTTTTTTTTTTTTCCCTCACTAACTTCAAACTACTGTTGCTTATTTAAAAAAAAAATAAAAATAAAAATAAATATATATGTATATATCCTTGGGAGAAAGTAAGGAGTGAGTCAAACGTACTTTTTTTCCTGTTTTTGAGCTTTTCAAGTCAATTTGGCAGTGAGCTGTTCTGAGGTTGCATATGGTTGAGTCCTCTTTTGTTTGTCTTCCATTCGTTGGGATGGATGCACGGATGAAATCCAAGGCATCATACTTGACCACACTGGTACTCTATATTGAGCTGCTCTGTGGAGTTTCAGAAAGTGCTCTTTTCACAAAATATATACTGATGAAAGCACCTGTATTGGACAAAAATTTCCTTACTGGATGCTATAAATTGGTCACAGAAAGAAAATTAAGCTATTATTTATCTTTAGTTATCTTCATTTTACATTAAATGTATTAATAAAAAAGTAGAGCTTCAACTCATACTTTCTGTCAAGCAATCAAATGGGAAGCAATTGAATGTAAAGGCTTTTGTTGTTGTTTGGTTTTTTTTAAAAACAAAAGCCCAAACTCAAAAATCTCTATTATGCTAAGAAGATGTGTGTTACGTATCTTGTTAATTGGGTTACATGTGGAACACACTGAAAGTTCACAAGTATTACTGATGAAGCTCATTATTTATAATTAAAATAATTGTTAAACTGTGAAATAAATACTTGCTTATTTTCAGCATTTTAGCTAAAACATTAATTATTTTCACCTATTAGGACAACCTAATGAGGAACTAATATTAATTAATATAACAAAGCTCACTTTTCTGTGAGACACTCACTGAGGTAATTAGAAAACTCCCTTCATTCATTAACATTTCAAATCTCATTAAAATGTAAATGGTGAGAAAAGTTTTGTGTATTAGAGGGTATTTACTGGCATTCATCATAGTAAGTAATTTGGTCTTCATTAATTATAACGGCTAAAATAAATAGTCATTTACTTTTGTGAAAACAACTAGTTCAAGGTTGTACTCACGCTTTTTAGCATTGCAGTCAAAATGGATGATTCTTTGTATAGATATAATTAATTCTCAGCACTGCACTAGATGGCGTACGAAGTTGAAGAGCCTGCAAAAAGGGTTCCTGTTCATCATGCAGCTGTATACAAGAAGCACCTTGAAGTAAAGGGCTTTTCCTAAGCAAAAAGACTACCCTGCTGATTTCCTTTGACAATTTAGATGGGTAAGGTTACTTCAGGATCTTTGGTAATGACTCTGATGCTTGTAAAATAGCAGTTCAGAAAATGGATTTTAATAATCAGCTCTACTGAAACGTTTCCATATGGATGTCTTTTACACCTTTCCCCCCACCCTCCCTCTCCCAAGCTAATAGTACAAAGGGTACACAGGCACTAGAACTAATTTGGAGTCTAATGCTAAATTTGGGATCAGAAAACAGTCACCAGCTCCTGCAGTTTGTACACACTGAGTCTCTCTTTGTGGGCTCTGGTACTTGAACATCCTGTAACTTTAACTCTTGCAGTAGATGCCTGTGCATTGACTCCTCACTTCTTTTCTTTCTGAATTTTGCCTATTTTTGTATTTTGTCAACCCCAGTAGCTCCTTATTATTGTTTCTATCATTGTGAACAAGGTTTTCTGATATGTTCTACAGGCATAAACTGTCCAGTTAAATGCAATCATTTAGATTTCACTGGGTGTCAGCATTATATTGACTGCCTATTAGCCAAGCTATTGGAGGATTTCTACATCAATTTTTCAATCTGGAACAGACCACACAAGGTACTATTTAAATGCTAAAATTTAGACTTCTAAAATAAATTGTTTTCTGCTATCATTTTAATGTATTAAAGAAGCAGGACTTACTTTGGCATATAAACTTTGGCATATATTATATTGACTGCCTATTAGCCAAGCTATTGGAGGATTTCTACATCAATTTTTCAATCTGGAACAGACCACACAAGGTACTATTTAAATGCTAAAATTTAGACTTCTAAAATAAATTGTTTTCTGCTATCATTTTAATGTATTAAAGAAGCAGGACTTACTTTGGCATATAAACCTTGGCCTACACATATATAATTCTGTTTTTTCCTGCCTTTCAAGTATCAGGTCATTCTGTGCTAAAACAACTCATGTAAATATGGAGATTAAGGAAGAAGAAGATAAAGAAAATGAACAAACTGAAAGACATAAAAGTGTTAAGAAAGTGATTTATGCACTTCTCTGTAAATACAATTCCAAATGAAACTATTATTTTGAGAGCATTTTAACAAAATTTCTGTCAGGTTTTTTTTATACTTATGTCCAGAAAGATTTGATGGTTGTTTCATCTGAATCGTTTTATATAGGTATAATAGTTGGATTAAATTTCATCAACACTTACTAACATAGTTTTTAAGAATTTATTTAAAGCTAGTGTCTCTATAATAATTAGCATTTATTTCAAAGTATGTGGCAATACCAGCCACCATCTGTTTAGCATAATTTATAAAATATGAAGAATATGAAAACTGGTGTCTCTTATTTTTTTCATAACAACTCTTGGAGTGAAGAATTTCCTTTCATGTTCCTTAGGTTACCAGCTTTCATATGTGTTCTGAAGTACCATCTTCAAACAAAGGATTTATAAGCCAATTGAAAGGGCAAACATACTGTAAAATAAATGAGTAGCTTTTTTATCATGGGAAAGCGCAACATGCCTTTTCATTGCATAAGCACAAAAAGAATCATTTGGAACGTATGACAAACATGGCAAAACACCAACCTGTGAAACTTAACAGCTGAATGATTGAAAAGTAAGAACAAATCACATCACCATCTACCCAGGCTGTATAGAAAAGATCAAATCAGTAAAGGACTTATGTGCCCAAAGTGGGACTTACTGAGTTTAGGTGATAAAATCTTGTCAAGTGTTTATTCATAACTCCTGCTCAATTGAAGTCCAAGCCTTAGGGTGCAAATGCTCAAAAACCTGCTGATATCTTTTTTTCTCTCAGGTTTGCCAGACTTTTTGAGTTGCATCTCTGCTCATCCCTTTTAACATCCCAGAGCACGTAGCTTAATACCAGGTTCTTTCTTATGGACAAATCTGACATTTCTTCATCCTAGTGGGCCAATTTAGAATGTGTCCTGCAACAACCACTTAGGAGGCAGCCTGCCACAGAATACATTGTTGATCAATGTCTTTATGCAACCAAAATTGTGGTTATGACTTAGTGTGTTTTTTCTTAAGACTGGCTACATGCTCAAAGACTTAAATTCAGTTGGAAGGAAACTTACTAATCAGTAGCAAAGTCGGGTTCTTTTTCTATCTTCCATTTCTCTAAAATTCCTTTATTTATTTATTTATTTACTATTTAAAATGCTGGCACAGCCTTCAAGAAAGGAAGAGAAATACAAGGACCAGTATAGACTGCATTCTGGAAGTTAGGACACTATCTGGTTATTAAACACAGATTTTAGTACCTTCAGTCTACTAAAGCAATTTCACCCAGGTCTTTTACTTCCTTATTAGGTGTTTTGCCTGTCATACTACTGCATGAAAGAAGGAAAGATCATTTGTGGGTTTCAAGAGAAGCGTCTGAGCTATACATGTGCCTATGAAGGAAGACCTGTGAGTGTGGAGGATGGATCACAAGTGCAGGATTTCAGACTTGCTTTTGTGTTTTTCATTACAGATAACTCCTGGGTGATGCTTTTCTCAACACAGTGGCTCCTCTGGATCACATGCAAACATTTATCACTTTGTAGGAGCTGTCTGTGCTGTGCAGAGAGGCTTGACACAGGGATTGTGTAGTCCATCCTGGTGCCAGTGTGCAGAGTTTGGAGATTACAGTGTCTAACTATAAGCATTGAGTTTTTCAATTTATTACGGATCTACTGCTGTCTTCAGTGCAGAGATCCTCAAGGTCTCTAGTGAGATGCCCTTTTTTTTCCTTCGTTTTCTTTTCAGGAACTTTTTTCTTGGCCTCTGTATGTCATACAGTTAACAACTCCTAAGTGTGGGTTGGATTGGTACAGTGAAGAAAACTTTTTAATTGTGATTCAGGCAAAATATATACTGTATGTACCACTAAGTGCTGTGTTTGCCTTTTCAAAATATTTCCTGTGATAAGCTTGTCTGTGTTACAGTAATCACAACAGTCCTACTTTTAACTGTTTTCTCTCCAGTCTTTTGCTTGTTATGACTACCTGGATTTTTATCCCACTCTTTCATCAAGCATTGTTCAGGGTAGAGATTCTTCTGTGTGTATAAAATACTAAAACAATAAGATGGGGACTTTAAGGCATTCTTGTAAAACAGGTAAGGATATTAACAGTTAAAATATTGCAACCAGTTTTATACCTAAGTTGATAGTTTCTGAGGTATTAACTTGAGAAACAAAACATCTCTGGTAGAGTTGGTAAAAATGATATTTCAGTTAGTGGCTCAGACTGGATAGTAGCTGTGTAGAATCAGACACTGAGGAACCTAACATAGATTCAACAGTACATTGATGATTCCCTCCCCTGAAGGAAACCTGTCATAACGAATCCCCCAAGTACCAATAGTAAAGAGAGTTCACATCTTTGAAAGAATCCTACTGGTGTTATCTCTCTGGTGCTTGTCAGGAAAAGTCACTAAATTCTTTTAAGTAAGAGAGTCTGGGAGTTGTCTTAGAGGGTGATGCTGTGTTTGCAACTAAAAAGAATGGAGCGGAGAAATTTATTTTTCCTCTAACAGTGATTTTTTACCACTTATTTCTGTTCTGCAATATTTTTGTCTCTCCCTTTAACTTCACCTCATGTACCAAATACTTTGGTTAGCCATACTTCACTAGAAAGAAAGTTATCAATATCATGTTTAGAAACGAAGCTAAGAGATATCTTAAGAGATCATATCTCTGTTACAGTTTGTTGCTCATACTAAATGGCCATAATTTCTATAAAGGGACAAAAATTCTGCAATGGCCACACCATTTCTGTTTGTGAACCTTTCAAGCTGCAGATCAAATCAGGTGTGGCTCCACTTGGATCTTGAAAAAACATTATGTGGACTTACTTGAGACAACGTTAACCCAGGAATTTCTGCATTCCCCATTCTTTCCTCTTTCCTTTTACTACAAGTAAATATTTTTGCATTATCCACTGTGTAATAAGATCTGAAAGTGGGCTTACTCTTGCATGATTGCTGCTGTCAATTTGTAGAAAAATTAAGGGTAAGCCACATTTTCCACTACACTTGTGAGGGAAATAGAGTATCCTAGTTTTTCTATGCAATTCCGGTACTAGCATCTTGTGCAAAACAAGCAAGAGAGTCAATGCTGTATAGCTCTTAAGGCCGAGAATCAAAATACCTGTTTCGTATTTCTTGCTGTGTCGCTGACCTGCAGTTTGAATTTGTGATCCTTTCTGTAAAGGGCAACCTAATGTGTTTGAAGTTTGACTACCTTTGTGCATTTGTCAGCAATCTCCATTTCTATCCAGTGACAGGTTGCTATACAGAACAATGTCATCTTTCTCCTAGGCTTAGGCAGAGCTTTTCCTCTTTGCTTTTTGATTACAGGCCTTTTATGGTTCCTGAGCTTCCTCTGGGACAGAACTCCTAGTACAGGGTTGTACTTTAAAGGGCATAACGTTATTCTTGATTTTAAAATGAATGTGATTTCCCTCTAGCTAAACTTCTCAATATCCTGACAGAGCTCTGGAATGTCAAAATGAAACCTAACAGAAAGAGAGCAAACTGCTTTATTCAGACAAGCAGGCTCCCGTGCAAAGCAAAAGCCAATGGACTTTATGTATTAGCTTATTCTAATAAAAATCAGAATTGTATTAGATAATACAATTTAATGCATTAGAAATATCAACAACAAAATTTTAAATTTATATCTTGAATGCAACTTCAGAAAGGTCCTTTGATGTGAAGAAAAGTCATGCTAACATCTTTTTTTAGAAACAGCTGAAACAGATTTTCTAGTTAGCTTGTAGAGAAAGGAAGTAATGAGATAAAATTTGGTTATAGCTTTTGTCATGTTTGCCTATATTGCATACAAGATACACAGCTTCTTTTTGTTTGGAAAAGCAGGTATGGTCATGCTTGTATTGGTCTGTCCTTACCAGCATGACAAATGTTGACAATCATCAGATAATGCACAAATTAGTAAGTAGCATGGGTATAAACAAAAACATACCATGAACTTTTCTTGCAAATAATTTTGCTTAAAGCACTCCTCATTTACCGAATGTAAGTGAGTTTCATTTTAAAGTACATTTTGGATGTTGACATCGCTTATTATAGCAGCTGCTTCTTTGTAAAATTGGATGATATTCAAAACAAGATCTTGTTGTTCTTTTTCTTCTTGCCATCTGTTGCTGTAATAGACATTTTTCAAGAAATAGCTTTAAATGAATTAGATTATATTGTAAATTCATTCTTTTTATGAAATGCTAAAAGCATAAAGAAAATTATGATGTAACTTCATTCTATAGTATAACTTAATTCATATACAAATTGTCGACTGAAAAAAAACCCACAACAACAAACATTTCCTTTTAGTTATGTGTATTCAACTGAAACAGCTTGTGACTTAATCTTATAAGAAATCTGATCACTTAACAAATCTGTAATTCAGTTTGCTATTTGAACACCAGGCAAATTCTGTAAGATATAATTAGGTGCTGAAATATAATAATAAAAAAAAGAAAAATATGATCCTGAAATCTGTTTTTGTTATACAACCTGAATCTTATTTTTTGTGTCTTTCAGCTTAACTGAACAGAGTAGATCAAACACTTTAGATCCTGAGGTCAGCAAATCTTACTAGCATAGGCATCTCTAAGCATGCAAGTAACTTTCTTCACCTCATTCTACCTGACTTGACTTCCTGCATAATTTAATTATTATAAGGATCACCTATTAAATTATACTGGAGCAAAGAATGACACATGCAGAAAATCAGAGGTTTTCATGTATCTCTACCACAGCTAAGCAAACGAGAGAGAACTAGTTTGGATATTGAAGGCTGAGCAAATATATTTATTTCATCTTCAGAGCAAAGAGTAAGTACCTTGAGCTCTGAATGAAACACAAAGTTGCAGAAAAGATATGTGAACCTGTTGTTAAATAAACTGTTGTATTGGACTAATTAAGAAAGAGCTGAAATTCCATCTGTGCTTTCTTTTTTTTTTTTTAAATGCTTGCCTTTACAACTTCAAACATGCTTTTACCATAACATTAACTATGCAATATATACCTAAGGAGTCAAGATATAAGAGCTGGAACAGGCTTCTTGGAATGATATTCATGCTATATGCATGATCTGGGTCAGTACCCAAGGCTGCATTTGAATGTTTTCTGCATACAAAAAAAATAATAGGCATGTGGCAATGCCCTTACGAGTTGCTACTCATTTGCAGTACCTGATAAATGTGACAAAAGCTATTAATGTCCTCAAACATTGATGTATTTAATAGAATCACAGAATCATAGAATCCTAGGGGTTGGAAGGCACCTCGAAAGATCATCTAGTCCAACCCCCCCTGCCAGAGCAGGGTCACCTAGAGTACCTCACACAGGAATGCAACCAGGTGGGTTTTGAATGTCTCCAGTGAAGGAGACTCCACAACCTCCCTGGGCAGCCTGTTCCAGTGCTCTGTCATTCTTACAGGAAAAATTTTTTTTCGGATATTCACCTTGAACCTCCTACGCTCCAATTTGCACCCATTACCCCTTCTCCTATCACTGGACATCACTGAAAAAAGCCTAACTCCATCTCCCTGACACTCACCCCTTACATATTTGTAAACATTGATGAGGTCATCCCTCAGTCTCCTTTTCTCCAAGCTAAAGAGACCCAGCTCCCTCAGCCTTCTCATAAGGGAGATGTTCCACTCCCTTAATCATCTTTGTAGCTCTGCACTGGACTCTTTCAAGCACTTCCCTGTCCTTCTGGAACTGAGGGGCCCAGAACTGAACACAATACTCCAGATGTGGCCTCACCAATGCAGAATAGAGGGGGAGGAGAACCTCTCTTGACTGACTAACCACACCCTTTCTAATGCACCCCAGGATGCCATTGGCCTTCTTGGCCACAAGGGCACGTTGCTGGCTCATGGTCATCCTCCTGTCTACTAGGACCCCCAGGTCCCTCTCTCCTACACTGCTCTCCAGCAAGTCAGGTATTTTCCAGATTTTGATCAATGGTTGGCAACTGATTGTTCTCTTAGCAAACAGCTGACTTGAAGGGGATACCTGTGTAGAAGATGCAGTGTCTTGCAAGAGCAAAAAGGACATCAACTTCTCCTTTAGCCAGTATTTCCAGCCATGCTCCATTTAGTGAAACTACCACTTCTGTAGCAGTAACTAATACTTCTTACCAACCAATATGTGTAAATTGTCATAGTCCTTACACAAGCCTGGGCAGGCTTTATCCTTCAAATTCCTGATTAATAGTTAATTTATAGAATCATGGGGGTTGCTTTTCTCCTCCATAAATAATTATTTTACAACTAGTAAAGTATCAGATGAGTAAAGGATGGTAGTGAGTTTGGTGTTGACTAAAAGTGAAGGAAGGTGGGAAGGAAAGTGTTAATACCAGAACAAGAATACCTTAGACAGACTCATTTGCAAAGTCTATATTAATATATTACTCCCTGAATCTAGAAACTAGACTCATTGAAGTCATATGCTGCTAAGCAGCAAGTTTGGAGGTGCAAATTCAGAAGACCTGGATCTTGTTATTCAGGATTTTGGTAAAGACAGGTAGGAACTTAAGCCTTCAGATCTGAATTCCAAACAACCAAAAATGAAGTGTCTTGGGTCAAATTCAGTCTCTTGCTCCTCAAAATTCGTCCTCATAGAATTTCCACCATGCATTGGTGAAACTACGATTTTAAAGTGCTCTGTGGTTTTTTGCTTCCATTTCCCCTGATGGAACACTGTTACAGCAATTTATTCCTCATGCCTAGAAATCGCGTTCCAATTATCAGCCTAAATTCCTTATGGCAATTTTTTTCCCATTTGATCTTTACCAATGCTGTTCTTTTGCTTCAAAACTTGTCTTTCCCTGGAGTTTTATTGCCCCAATCTATTTAATAGGTTTAGTCTCTTCAGTCTTTGTGTTGCTTACTAAATTTCATATTATAGTTTCCTTATTCCCTGATGATCTTACTAGCTTTACTCCATATCCTTATGAGTTTACTTTTGCTAATGTATGATCAGCTTGCAGTCTGACATCTGTAGGTGATACGAAGAACAATAGTAAGCAGTCCTAATATGAACAGTAACACAAGAACTGAGGATTGTATGTGGTTATATTGATAATAGAGCAAATATTTTAAGGGTTCAAGACAGTGTGTCAGTCCCAAATAATTAGAAAATTGCATGTCCTTTTACATGTCTTACTGTTCATAGAAGTGAACGCATTTTTAGTATTAATAATAGCTACCTTTTTATTTTGTTAATAATCCCTGTTGTTACAGGTGTCCGGTGCTTTGAGAAGGATTTCTTATGTTCACAAAACATTCTATACACTCTGCTTTTTATGTAATATTGCCTTACTAGTTCAAAGCAAGCAGTTCAAAGGTTAAAATCAAGTTAACTAAATATATCTTAGAAACTTTAATTTGATTTTTCAAGGCTCAAGTCTGCAGTGTTTCCAAGTCTTCTGTCCTACTAAGATGGGAAGGTAAGCTTTTTTACCCCTACAGTTAATCTTTGTAAGAAATCTTTGACTTCTCAGAAACCAGTTATTTCATTTGAAGCTATTAGAGTCCACACTGCCAATATCTATTTCTCTGAAACAGCTTTTCCATCTTAATCTAATGTCTGCCTATAGTGATATATCTGGTTAGTTCAGGGTTGAGGTTTTTTTTTAGTTTTAGGAAGAGTGGTTTTATTTGAGAGGGTGGAGGAGGTTTGCTGGGAATTTTTTTGTTGTGGTGAATTTACCTGTTTGGGTTTTTTCTTGTTCTGTTGTTTGTTTGCTTTATTTGTTTGGTTTTTTTGTTTTCCCTGAAGTATAATTCTTGCTTATTGCCATATTTCATTACAAAATCATGTTGGCCCAGCAGGGCTTTTCACTAAATTATTATAGCTGTAAACTAGTACTGATGATATAGGGAGATATAAATTGCCTTCTACCATATATTTTACTACTCTGGGGAATAATATTATTTGTAAGTGCACATAAAATCTATCATTTTTTTGTCCTGTGTCTGAAGTGCACTAATAACCACTGTAAACTTTCAGGGCTGATGACTGAATGAAGCCTGGAAGGTCTAGCCCCACAGACTTCAAAGGGTGCAGAAATATTTGAGGGCATCCAGCGGTGAGGATTTTTTTTTTTTCCCCTGCACAAAATAAATATAGAAATATACACCACCCCACCCACTCATCCACACAAAATCTACAACAAATATAGGAATTATGAAGATGTTCTGTACATTTTTTTTAAATAGTCTGCTGGCTTTCAACCTGATCCAAATCATTTGATCTGATTTTAAAATCAAATTTTGAAAAAAGTTAGTGTGCATTTTTTTGAGGCAGTAATTCGATTACTGTAATTTGCTTGACACTGAATGTCCTCATTAACCAATTACCATGGTCTTACTAACAAAATCCTTCTCTATTCCATTTCTCTATGGCAAAATTCAGCTATTTTTCCAGGCCTCTGTGTTGACATTGGTAGACTCAAAGGAATAGTATCTTTAGACACTAAGGACTACTGCAGTAAATTTTATTTCCTTGACAGAAGGTTTAGTCATTAAATAATTGGATAAGTTCCATGTAAAAAAAAGTAAATAATGTTTCTGACACTTATTTTTCAATAAATTACTTGTTTATTTCCATGTGTTCAAACATAAGGAGAGGGAGTAGATAGACTAATAAAAATTATCAAAGTGAACAAAATAATAGAAATGTAGAACAAAAATAAGAAGAGAAGTGAATATTTTTAATGATTGCACTTACTTTCAAAATCAAGTATGTAACTATTTTGTTTTTACATTCATTAAGATATTTTTTTTCAAAACTGTAAATGCAGTTATGTGCTGGATCTATTTTTATGGCTGTGTGCAGGATTCATTCAGTAGTGTCCATGAAGAGTCTTCGCACACAGCCAGATGATCATTCATGTCTACATGCGAATGGGTGCATATGGCAATATGTGCATACCTGCAGTAGCTTCACATTTGGCTTTATATTCTATTTGCTCAGATTAAAAACAAACAAGCAAAAAAGTTTTTCTTTCTCACTGATTTCCCACTAAACTTCTAAACACTGCCTATGGCAAGACAAATATTGACACACCAGGGTATGTTTAAGTGGAGTCATTCTGAATAACCTTCTGCTGTAATTTCTTATTCATAGTTCATGATATTCGCCATTATTTCTGATGGCAGGAATTATGGTGATTAAACTAGATTACAGGGCATTTCTGCAAGGAAATTTTCAGTGCCTATGGAGCAAAAGATACAAAAATGTTTCATAGGATCTATCTTGTCTTAGCTAGACTGGTTATTTCACAAATATATGTACATGCTTTTAATGTGACATGCCACTTTTCTGGCTTGTCACTTCATATTTATGACACACAGCAGTATGGTTAATTGTTTCATGAGGAATCTTGTCATGGTAAATCATCTTAATGTGAAATGAAGTGCAATGTAGCATGTCTAGACAGAAATACAAAATACAAAAAAAAAATATGTTCTATGACTTTGACATGATTAATACAACACTGGCAACTAGCAGAGCATGTGCAATAAAATTAAAGATACACTTCATGAAAGACAAAAGGAACATTCTTGCTCTTCGATCAGTCTCATGGATTCATTAGGTTTATATTCTCCATTTCAAGGAGCTTTTGTACATACAGCACTGGAATTGGACTCAGGAAACCCAGTTTCCTCCCATGTCTTCCACAGAGTTGTTGGGTAACAGACATGGTAACTAGGGAGTGTTTTCACTCTGTTGGCTCTTCTGTTTGAACTGTAACTGCTGAAGAATGTCCTCCAGCAGCTTCACTTTAACATCTGGCTAAAAAGTTTAACAAGTGTATGATTTTTTTGTTTGTTTTACTCATAACTTCAGGATACTTGAAGAATTGAAAGGAAATGAAATGTTTTCCTCAATTGCCTTGAGGTCCTGATTTTCAATAAGCACTTTTTTTTTCTTTTTTTTTTTTTTTTAATTTTGCAAGATAAAATACCATTGCACTGGAATTATAAATAGTGTCTTTTCATATTAAGCATTAATTTAATTCCTATCCTTGCTCATCAGCAGTAAGATCACCCTTGCAAGCCCAAATTTCATGCATTTACTTTCTACTGTCTTCTTTTCCTTCAATATTGGCTATTATTTCACCTCACCAATTAATGTTCAATTTTTGATTAATGTTGTATTTAATTTTGATAAATTTTTCATGCACTTCAACTTTGCCTGGTTCTGCTGATGGAAAAACAGTGCAGCTTTTATTCTTTCTGTATACTCTGCATGTCTGCAAACACTCACATGTTTTGAAAATGATGTAATCCATGTGTCCTTACTCTGTATCTCTGTCACATCCCTCTTTTCAGGTTTTCATTTCTCCCCTGTCTTCATAGCACACTTGAAAAATTGTGGATTTGGGGGGATTTCTATCAGTCAGAACCTCTTTTATACTTTTTCCCTTTGCATTATGTTTAAAAACCTCTCATCTCTCTCTCTTTTTGCAAGGTATGCAGTGCTGCATTTATTTATTTATTTTAGTGTCATTCTTGTTCTCTCCTGCTTACATTAACTGAAAACTATTAGTAGCATGAAGTGCCTTAGAACTTCAGTAAAAACTTTCCACCTGTCAGTCTTTGCCAGCATTCACTGAATGAAGACGTTTATTTTTTTAATATCTCTGGGCAACCTCAACCTTGATGAAGGTTGTTAAGTGCACCACTTCCACTACCTGAGGTATGATCTTCGTCTTACTACTGGTGCAATGTATTTTTTAATGGCTACTCAAAGCAATGGACACAAACAAAAATCTCCTTCATTCACTGGCTGAATTTTAACTGATGCATGATGGGTAACAAACTTGCTAAATATTTTTGCCATAATTTTATTAGCATACATAAAAAACCATTCGCAGTGATGATTAATCTTCCAATCATGAACAAATTAAACTCAGTTTAAAACAATCATATGAAAGCAAACATATTCTTTCATACTGTGCAGGACTTGAGAGAGTACATAATATTCCATATGAAACTTTACCAGACCTCTATTCTGTGCAATGTTAACTGCAGTTAAAAATTTACTATGCAGTCTCTTGGTCATAAAAGAAAATTAGGAGGCTTAAACTCCAACAGCACAAGAACAATGTAATAACAATGTTTATCAGACCTTGATGTAAGATAAAAGCAAAGCATAGTACCATTAATTGGAGGATAAGAGAGTCAGAGAGAAGGATAAATGTGACTGATGTTGCAGGTACCCCAACAGACCAAGCAGTGACTCTCATTCAGCAGTGACAGCCAACAGCTCCCAAACCAAAGTGGGTGTGGGAATAAGTACCTCCACTGCTTTGCATAGTCTTCTGTGGGGAGAAAGAAGGCAGAACCCCATCTAGACTGCTGCTTGTAATCAAGCAGACAACTTACTCCTCTCACGTCTAGGATCAGCTTAATTCCTGGCCTTGTCCATGTAGTGTTTTCTTTCACTTACTGCAGAGCTGCCTTGCCTCTACAATGAACTGGTAGCAGTGTTATCCCACTGCTGCTACTCCTGGGGCACATGATAGCCTTCTTGTTGTCAGCCTGGGTGACCTACCACAATAAGATGTTCTGAAGTAAATATGAAAAGTTAAAAAAAATGCCAGCTCATCCTGATTGTCTGTCTGCTACAAGACAGAAATCTGAGTTACACACAGTCGTCTCTGAATCCCCTGGGCAAAGAATACTGCGTTGCCACGCTGCGTAAGAAACAAGGGGGAAGTTGTGATCCTCTTACCACCATTTCTCTGTCTCAAATATTTAAGATTTAAAATAAAAATAATAAAAAACAACCAAAAGAAAATCCAAAGCACACCCTCCCTTTTCCCAGAAAAATAAAAACAGAAGGCCTTTTACCTTCTGTCAGATGACAACTGGCATCATCACTTTTAATTTTCAGGACATTGTCTCCCATTTACTGTACAGTTTTGTGACATTACCGCATGGTATGTCTGAAGTCAGCTGTTAGTAAATGCTGCCTTTTTGTTTTGGTTTGTTTTTTTTAGGGTTGTTTTTTTTTGAAGCACCTCTCCTATGAATACAGGCTGAAAGATTTGGGGTTGTTCAGCCTGGAGAACAGAGGGCTTTGGGGAGACCTCATAGTGGTCTTCCATTACCTGAAGGCACCTAGAGGAAAGCTGGGGAGGAATTTTTTACAAGGGCATGTACAGAGAGGACAAGCAGTAATGGTTTTAAACTGGAAGAGGGGAGATTTATGCTAGACATTAGGAGGAAACTCTTCACTATGAGGGTGGTGAGACAGTGGAACAGGTTTCCCAGAGAAGGTGTGAAAGCCCCCTCCCTGGAAGTGTTCAAGGCCAGGTTGGATGGGGCTTTGAGCAACCAGGTCTAATGGGAGGTGTCCCTGCCCATACAGGGGGGGTGGAATTAGATTATCTGCAAGGTCCTTTCCAACTCAAATTATTGTATGATTCTAGAAATAATTCATTAATCTGAGATGGATTTTGCTAACCTTTTGTAATTATTGAATAGAATTAGGCATTGCACTGATTACCTTTCAACTATAGGAAGAAACTTGATGGCATTTTTGCCATTTTTGCAGGATTTGTATGTGTAAATCCCTTTTGCATGTGTAAATCCCTGTGCTAATGCCAAACACAAAATTACCAGTTGCCTTTTTCTGGTTATAGATTAAGGGTTTTCATTATGCAAATAGATACATATGTAGATTTGACGAAAAAAAATGAAGACATCTTAAAGAAAATAAGTAAAAATTATAAAAGAAAATATTTTTAGAGCATTTTCATTGCTCAGGCATGGAATTCAGCTGTAATGACTGAGCAACAAGTGATCCTGCTTTCATGTACTTTGACTTGACAACTGCAGCTTTTCTTGATCATTAAGAAATGTTGATCTTCTCTCCCACCTTGCCTGAGAGCTTTTTCCTTTGAGCATATGGGCTGAGGCTTACAGTATGTCTTTGTAATATACAGGATTTCTATGTAACTTAGATTATATGATTTATAGCAGAACTAGGGAATTCTTGAGGGAGGGAGAGATCAGAAAGTGCATTCACTCTCTCAGCTTTAAAATATTGTCTTTCAAACTGCGGAATTCTGGAACCAAGAGCTAAAACCACGAAGACACAGATCAATAAACCCACCAAGTATTATTTCTTTCAGAGTATCTGGTTTATCATATCAAGTATAATTCAATGTTTCTGAGGCACAGACATATGTCAGATTGAGTATTTGGAAAAGCATGGTCTAAAGATAAATTATGAAATAGAGAGCAAGGTTTGTGCTGCTCTGTCTTACGAAGAGATATGAAATGCAAGACAGTACAACACAAATAAGGTGAACGTGTTCTTGTCATACTGGCAGGTAAAACACAGTCACTTAAACTACGTGTAATTTTTTACTGAGTCACTGGTCAGAGTTTTTTGTTGTGAATGTATAATGAAGCAGAAATCTGATTAGCTCCAGGGTATCTTTCATAGGCACTCCACTAATTCAGTGCGAGGCATCTCTTATGTATTGACAAACATAACATATCTGGGCTTTGAGCTGTCTTTCTTCGCCTACATTTGAAAGCAACTTTGATTTGTTATTTCCACATCTCGCTAGGTCCCACTGCAATGCTGAGTCCAGATCTCCCTCTGGGAAGCACTCCCCAAAGGTATTTGTATTTATCTCCTTGTGTTTGCTGAGGTTTGTAGCTTCCGACTCTGATGATAATTTTCTTTTTTTTGTTTGTTTGGTTGGTTTTGTTTTGTTTTCTGGAAAAGGTATTTTTGCCTAGTTTGATGGTCTGTTGGAGATAAGGATCTGAAGAGCCACCTTTTTGTTTGCCAGCTTCATTTCCCAAAACAACTTTAAAATCTTTAGTAATGTTTCTTCATTTTTTCTGAAACAATCAGGTGTTGCAAATTATAAAGGAAAAAGCTGTGTGCAAACTCACATTACTTCAATCAGTTAAATCTTCAACTCAGAATCCCAGAAATTCTGATGAGATGGAAGGAAAAATTATCCTCTAGGAGGATTGTCAGACACTGGAACATGTTGCCCAGAAGTGCTGTGGAGTCTGTATGTCTGGAGATACTAAAAATCCAACCAGACACAATGCTGTGCAACTGACTTACTGGATTTGCTTCAAACAAGGGGTTTAGACTGGATGACCTGCAGGGTCCCATTCCAACACAAATTATTAATTTATGCTTCTATTACTACTATTATTATCATTATTACTATTATATTGTGTAATATTATTATTATATTCTGTATGGAAAGTATAGCTGAGATGAAATGCAGAACTTTTAACCATATTCTCTGGTAAGGCTTTAATGCCTGCTGCAACTTTTTCATCCACTACTTCCCAAGTTGCTACTTTTTGGAGCATAAAAAGAAGGGAACTCTGCAGTTAGAAGTCAGTGAATACATGCTACCAGTAAAGAATTATTACCGTTCTGTGAATTATTTTTTGAAAATGTGTGATTAAAAAGAAAAAAAACATAACAAGAAACCAAAAAAGGGTAGACTACAGCTAAATGGAACACGGAAGCATTACTTTACACAGAGTAAAAGCAGAAAATGGTTCATTTACTCTTTCCATTTTCTCAATAGTAATAAAATGCCAAACAGATTGATTTTTAGGCAAAGTCTACATTGCAGTAAAGTCAAGATTACAACACTAGATGTATTAATGCAGCATATTTTTCTTGAAATACTACATTTTAACCTCTTTTTAAAGGATATGCCTTTGTGTATGTGCAGTTTAGTTATAATTGGGTACTTTCACTTAGGTTTCAATATTTATGAAATTACATGCTTTTCTCTGAGATAGCTGCATAGAATTTGCATTTCACAATTTTATGTATTAAGCACTTTTTTCAGAGAGCGTAAAACTTTCTTGTAAAAAAAATTCTACACAAGTGAAGAGAGGGGAAAAATACCTGTTCCAGTGATGGATGCCTTGTTTGATTTATGTATTTTAAACCTGTTATAGATAATTTATATTTTCTTAAGCTGTTACAGATTCAAGTCCTCTTGAAGACAGAACATTGCAGAAAATGTCACTATTTGTTGCTGTTTTTTCCCAGATTAATCTCAGTATTATCTCAACTAAAATTTGATTGCCAAATCTAACTCTTATCCCTAAAGATGTCACAAAATTAGATTATTTTTTTTCAAAAAAAAATGAAGTTAAACAAAAAATATCACAACCAAAAAAACCCAGACAAAACAAAGGCAAAAAACTCCTAAACCACCTCACATACATACACCCCAAATAATCCAATAAGTTTGTATAGGATAACAAAGAAACAAAGCATGCAAGAATTATTAGGCCAAAGAGAAAGGGAGGAGATAAAATCTAAGAGAAAGCCTCAATTCTAGATATATGAAGGAAAGACCTCCCTTGTGAGGGCTTATCCTGGAGCCTGAGAACTGAATAAATATATCCTATATAAGAAAAAATTGATTAAATGTGACTGAAGTAAAGAACCTGGGATCCTCCTGATCAGTTTGCAGAATCACATCCTTCCTTTCTTGCTCTCTGGAGATACACAGACTGTGTCTTTATATGCACAACAGCAAACCTCAGCAGGGGAATGGGCTATTTTCCCTCGCTATTCTAGGTGTAGGGAGTGGTATATTGGAAAACTGAAGCTTAGGTATAACCATTTCTGCTTCTCCCTCCACCTCACCCATTGCAATTACCCCTCATTAAAATATAAAGCTTCTGAAGTGCTAAAGTTTCTTGATCTAAAGTTAAAAAATATCTGCTTCTCAAGTAAATGCACTAAATGTCATGCGAACCAATCCAAGGGTGACACTATTTCATGAGCTGGCAGAGGTTGGACTTCAGAAGAGATGAGTCCTGAGTGCCAGCTGGATGAGAGGTTGAATGATAGCCCGAAGCCAAGGGTCTCTCATTGGTTGGCTTGCCAGGTCCTTCAGTTGACCAAGCCTAAAAAGCTCCATCTTAGGTTCTGAGGTAGTTTGTTGAAATAAAGTACCTATCTCTCAGGCATTGGGAAGCTTATGTACAGAGATGGTCAGAATCTGCCCTGTGATATCTGCCACATGTAGGCTTTTTTTGTGTGTGATGTGATGGAGTCTTATGTAAGAAATTATATTTTTGACAGTGTTTTTATGCATGTAACTCTGCCTAAGTCCAGGGTGTGTCCTCATTCACTTTGAGTAGCACCTGATTTCAACAGTCCCATTAAAAAAAAAAAAATAAAAAATTACACTGTTGTTTTCAGAAGTGAGTCTGCAGACAACTTCTAACTGATATTACTGAAAATCTGAAATAAGTATTTCCAGATGGAAGACCCTCATTGTGTTTGTATGCCTGTCTTTTTGCACATTCCTTCTTTCTAGCTACTGCTCACAGTGTTTTCAAACAACCTCATATTCAAGAACATCTGTCTAGAAAATGATAGCCAGATACTTCTCCTTAATTGTCCAAAAATAACCATCCTACTGAAGAGAAACAGCTAACAGCCACAGTCTTGAATATTTGCAGAAATGTGGGAAATACCAGACCTGCACTGAAACAAGACCTGATATTAGTAAATATGCTGATGAGTATATTCAAATGAACACACAGTCTTTACCCAGCATTTAAAAGACATTAACATGTTTTATGTAATGGTATGAATCAAATGAAATACTGTAAAATACCAAACAATGACATTATAATAGGCACAAAAATGCTTAATCAAGGCTTCAGTTTTGAAAATGAACCACATTTTAACCATTGATTATCTGTACTTTTTGATGACACTACATTTTATTTATGTCAATCAAATAGCAAAATGTGTAGCTCAGAAAAATTGAACTTTCTAAATAATTGCTTGTTTTCATTTGGATAATAATAGTACAGAAATCTCTAAGATACTTAAAGCTGGCAGTTTTCCTAGAGATAAATCTCTAAACAGTGTAACTTTCTATGTTGATGGACCCTGACATCAGCATACATTCACGTTTTCATGTTGTCCTCTTACTGGAGGCATAGAGATAATTTAATTACACAAGTCAGAGTCTCTTAATGGGATAAGGTTTCATAGCCAAGGAGAGAAACCAGAGCCATTTATGAAAAAAAAAAAAAAAAAAAAAAAAAGTGTTTAAACCAAATTGAGTTATTTAATGAACAGCTTTAGAAAAATTCATGGTACCCCATTATGCCACTTGAGAATATTAAGTAGCTCAAGGGGAAAATGTTGTGTGCAAGCTTTAATTAATTTGCACTTTCAAATCCTCAGAGACACCAAAGAAAAATGTCTGATACATGCAGTTGACAGTATACAGAGATTCCAAGGACAGCTGATGGAATGCAGGTATTACAATAATGAAAAGACATTTTTTTCAGGAACTTTGTTACAAAGATTATATAGGTTTTTCTTCGGTATAAATTAATAACGGCTTTTAAAATTTCTTCTCCTCAGTCAATACAATTTGATTAGAGTAGCCTGAGCTTTGCATATTTAAGTACCTGTGATAGCTAAAGTTTTGGAACGACTCCACCTCTTTTTTTAATGGAGTACATCAATCCAAAAATGTCTAATCTCTATGGCTAGGTTTTACTGGAACACAAAGTAAAACGTTAGAGCAGATAAAATCTTTACATAAGGAAACTGCAGATAGGCTGTGTGAGCAGAATTGAATAGATCGGGTAAAACAAATTTTACCACTGCCAACTGTCTCCTTGTAGGGTGATTTTTTCCACCCAATTTGATCACAGTCCAGCAAACTTCAAAAATTCCACTGGCCACAGAGATTTCACCAGTCCCCTTACATTAAAGATAAATTATTTTTAGTTTCCAAACAAGCAAATTGCTGATATGCTAGCCTTTTCTTATTACTTTTCCTCTGAAAAGAGGAAAATAGTTTCAATGGAGGAGAAGGATAGATTCCACTAGAATAGATACCAGCAGCTAATCTGGTAGTAATATCAAATAATCTAAAACTGGTCAGTATTTCCTTCTCCTTTTCATCCTGTCAATAAGCCTCTCTTGCCTCTGAAAGCTTCATACAGCAATGAGCTTAGAAGTTATGTTCAGCAGTTCTGAAATTCCTGTCACTTCAGTCCAGATTTTGAGATAAATATTTTCAAGAGCAGGGCTTCTTATGGAGGAGATAGAGATGCCTACCATTTTTCACTTTCTTGTGGCTTCAAAGTGAGTGCTACTTCATAATGTCTTGGGAGAGTCCCTTAGCCCCAGAAAAGTGCACTCCTTCAGCCCTGCAACTCTGCTGCATGCACAAGGTCAGGGTGGTTGGTTTTGTTCTTTGGGTTATCTTCTTCAGAAGAGGGGATTCCTGAATGTCAAATGACTTGGACTTGGACTTTGTGGCACACCCTTCTGAAGTCGTAGACCCCCTCTGAGCTGCATCTGTCAAAGGACAGATAGCTTCCTACACAATGGAGAAGTTCCAGTGCTAGAAAAATTCTTTGCTAAATTATGGCAGGAGTACACAAAACCTGAGAGAACAAAGACCTTCCATGTAGATTGAACCACTCCCTTGCATTTGATTCAAAAGCAAAATAATCAGCACATGTAACGTAGTCTTATTACGGTAGAGGGTTTAAAAAAGGTAACGTCATGCACATAATGTAAATTTCAGTATGTTATTTCCTAGCATTAACACTCAGTGAAAGAGAGCTACAGAAACAGATACGGAGCTGAAATCATGCTGAAAGGATAAGTCTCAAATGCTTATATAAAACACTTTAATACTTTCCACAGAAGCATCTGTTCTCCAGATTTTTACCTTAAAAATAGAGCTAATATATTTCAAAGTATGAATTGTATAGTTATAATTCAGAACCTAACTATAAAAAGGTAGGCAGATACATGCCTGGCCATCACATACATGAATATATTATTCCTTAAAAAAATATATATTTAGCAATGAGATTTGCATGAGTAGAAGTCTGCGGATTTTGGGCCACAAACTCCCTGAATTTTAAGACCAAATATCTGTAAGTTATAAAGCATGTTACTCACCAAGTAGCAATTTGTTTCTTTCAGTTTTACTGGAATTCAGATGTTTCTAGCAAAGGGAGCTTCAGCATAGCTACAACAAATCATGTTTTGTCCAGTTCTGCCAGTTGTCCATAGAAAGTATATTTTCCAAAAAATAATGGAGCAACATATTACTTCTATGCAAGTGGCATAGAAAAGTACTATTGTGTACTATCTCCAAAGTATGCATTTCTACAATATCGGTTACATTTCTGTGTGAATTTTGTCTAAACGAGCTGCGATTAAGAAAAAGTCTGTTACACAACAATTGAGAAATCTTCTATGAATATCTTTAAAATTATGTACACACATCATAAACTTCTATTGATTAAAAAAAAAAAAAATCTTAAACTTTGTCAGGTAAAATTTTATTATGCTGTTTTTGAGAAATGTTGACCCATAGTAGCTGCAAGAAAAAACAATGCCCTTGTAAATCTTTAAGTCTACTAGTGAATGTAATTTTCAGTTTGTATTGCTTGTGCAATAGACTGCTATGTTTTAACCTGGTTCCGTAAAAGAAAATGCATACTTTGAGAAAAGAGAGTGTCAAGTAAGGAGCATCACTAATTCAGACAACGTCTAATCCTGTGAAATGAAGAGCACCCTCAACTTCCTTAATAAGAATTGACAATTCTAGGCACCATTTAAGTATATTCAGTACCTGGCAGAATTTTGCCCAAGGAGAAAAACAAGAATGTGCCTCTCTTGACAGTGAAATTAATGAAAGGACATGACTATTCAGAAAAGTAATTCAGAAAAGCCATTGTGAAACACTGTCTGTTGAATGAATGATGTTCTTATCCTCGAACAATATTTTCAATATGTGACAAATTTTTGGGTTTATTAGTTTTGCATAGTTGAAAAACTAACTACAAGTTTAGTGCCTTGTTCCTGTGTCACAGAATGAACATTTCATTGGGAAAGCATATTTAATATCATAGAATCATAGAACAGCCCAAGACCTCAAAAGATCATCTGGTCCAAACTCTCATGGGAAAGGGAGCCTAGATGAGATTATTTAGCACCCTCACCAATTGCATCTTTAAAACCTTCAGTGATGGGGACTCTACCCAATCCCTAGTCATTCCAGTGAATGACTATTTGCAGTGTAAAAAAAAAACTTTCTTATGGTGAGATAAAACTTCTCCCCATGCAACTTGCACCGGTTGCCCCTTGATTCCCCATGTGACTCCTTGTGAAGAGAGAGCCTCTAACTCTTTTGTGGTCACCTTTTAAGTACTGGAATACCATGATGAGGTCCCTCAAGCCAAGGAGAAAAGACCTGTAAACCTGCAGATACTACATCCAAGAAAGATACCAGATGAAGTACAGATCATGAAGGAGCTAAGAACTAACGGTTCAGCCTTCATTAAAAGTTTGCTTACTTGCTTTCATAGGTGTCATGGACAAAAATATGTGACATATAAAGATATCATTGCACTCACTGCTTTTATATAAAGTATTTTATTGATGTAAAAGTTTTAAGCATTTAAAGAACAGAAGTGAACTGGTGTTCCTCTTACTTTCAACAAGATCCATAAAAAGATATCAGAGTGGAAAAACACAATGAAAAAATACAGAGGGTCATGGACCTCCTCAGAGGTCACGGGTTGAACCCCCATAGTGAGTTAACAGCAACAGTGAGTAAACTTGTGAGTTATCATTAACACAGTTTAATAACTGAGTGAGCAAGAAGAAAGGGGAGGAGAGGTCTTCCATTTACTGAACTGAAAAGAGAAATGTTAAGAATAATCCATAAATATGGGATTTTTATGTGGATATACAGCCATTTGCTTTCTTCTTTGGTTGTTTGCAAGATAATTTTATTTATTTATTTATTTATTTATTTGTTACATTTCTAATTGTCCTAGTTAATTTTTTCTACTTCAGAAATAAATTACAATAAAACTGTGACTGTGCAGGCCCAGCAGTCCTGACAGACAATATTACCACAGGAGGGATGGGTGTTGCTCACTGCCTGTAATTAAAAGCCCAAACAAGAGTGTAAGCAGATTTGGAGAACGATGGAGAATAGTGAGTCAGAATATGCTTTTCAAGCAGATGAAAATTACTTTTGGAGGATTTTTTGAGAGAGAGGTAAGCAAAAAAATGTTCATTTCATTGGGAATGTCTGAGTTTTTTTGTCAGCCTTGTAGTATCTAGGACCTTTCTATTGACTTCAGCAGAAATACTTCCGATTAGTGTTAGTGGCAAAAGTCAGAATCAGGCCCTTAATTCAAGATTCAGCCTCTCTAAATAGAATACCTAGATAGATATGATCATATTACTTGTGTTTTTTAAAAAGAAGAAATAGTTCTCAAATTCACCATCAAGGTTATTGCTAGATTCAACTGCTGCAGGGGAAAATAAAGAAAAAAAGAAAGAGGAGAGGAGAGGAGAGGAAAGGAGAGGAGAGGAGAGGAGAGGAGAGGAGAGGAGAATCTGTGAAGCAGGCAACCTTAAAATGCAGAAACCAAAGTTGGTCAGTTGCAAACCCAGGGGAAAATATGAAGAACAGATGTAGCTCCAACAAAATGGCAGATGTGTTGTAGATAAAAAATACATCATTATAGACATCTGTGCAGATCCAAAAGAATGGATGACACTAATGAAGAGCACAGATTGTATTTTAGAAGAAGCATTCAGCAGGGCAATGCTTTCTGCAATAGGCTAACTGGCTAATATCAGCAATTCATAGACATCGTCCATGGGGAGAAATGTCAACAAGTTAAGATTAATTACACATTAATATGAAAATTACTGTAATCCTCACAATAAATATATTTGTAGGCAAACACTGTTGAACACTTTCCTGCCTGTCCTTATGCACTGATTGAATGCACTGCTACAAATAACAAAAAATATGTAAGCTTATTCATAGTAATTGCAAATACAAAGCAATACCAGAATTTCTATATATACACTGGGCTAAGTATCAGTTTGCACTTGCTTTGTGTTTGCATCACATTCTTAACCCATTACAAACTGACACAGTCAGAACTAGGACACAGTTATGTAGAACTTGGATCACATCCTTCTTTAGGTATTTTTTTCTTTTTGGAAATCAGTGCCCTAGTGCATTGGTTTCAAAGCATATCTCTACTTCAGAATCATTCCAGTTCATCAGGATGCTGAGAGTTGGAGTTATTCATCTTGGAGAAGATAAGGTTCTGGGGACATGATATAACAGCTTTCCAGTACTTGAAGGGGGCCTACAGGAAAGCTGGAGAGAGACTTTTTACAAGGACATGTAGTGATAGGAAAACTGGTAGCAGTTTCAAACTGAAAAAAAGGCAGATTTAGATTAGCTGCTAGGAAGAAATTCTTCTCTGTGAGTGTGGTGAGACACCGGAACAGGTTGCCCAGGAAATTTTTGGATGCCCCCTCCCTGACAGTGTTCAAGGCCAGACTGGATATAGCTTTGAGCAACTTGGTGTAGTGGGAGGTGTCCCTGACCATGGCAGGGGGGTTGGAACTGGATGATCTTTAAGGCCCCTTCCAACCCAAGGCTGTTTATGATTCCATGATTCTGTAAAATATGGGAACTGCATTTTTTTTACAGCAGTTACACAGTGTGGATAATAAAAAGGAGGCATGCATTTTATACAAACAACAGTGCTTCCATATGTTACCCCCACCCCTCCCTTTTTCCCGGGCCCAAATCACTTTGTTCCCAGTTTCTCTCCCTCCTTCCCCCCAGCGGCACAGGGGGACAGAGGATGGGGTTTAGAGTCAGTTCATAGGCTGGTGGTTCTTGCTGCTCCTTTGTCCTCAGGAAGAAGGATTCCTGACAGTCCTTCCCTGCTTCCCCATGGGGTCCCTCCCATGGGAGAGAGTCCTCCACGAACCTCTCCTTCATAAGTCCTTCCCACCAGGTCCAGAGCTGCTCCGGCCTGGGCTCCCCACAGAGTCACGGGGGCTTCGGGAACAGCCACCTCCCCTGGCGCCAGGGCCTTGCAATCCCGCCAAACCAAACCAGCACAAGTACTAAAAGAGCAGTGATTACATATGTTTGCTTTAACTGGTGTGTTTTCTTGTTTCCTTTTGTTCTGGTTTTGTTAGGGTTTTTTAGTCATGTGCACTTCTAATTCTGGTGTTAATAAATACACAATTAAATAAATAAATAAATATTGCTGACATGTCCTATTACAGGCTTAAATATAAGTTAAGTCAATTAAAGATGCATCATGCATTTTAAAAAGCAATCTTGTTTCTCAACTTATAAGTAGTCTTCACGATTTTATTTCAAATTTCTTCTATTTCAGATTCATGGCATTTGAAAAATCTCAAGTGAACTTTTCCAACCCTTTATTTCAGGAAAGGATCTTACAAGTTTTTTAAGTCACAATTTTTTTTAGTCATACACTAAATTTGGCTGATTTGGAATTAAGTCTCATAGGTATTGAAAAGAGTAAGAAACACACCATAATGATGCATGCTTATGAATTAAAAAAAAACCAAAAACCAAATATATTTTAATTCCAAGAAATGGAAGATTAATATGTTATGTATTTTTATGTATGTTATTTGAGGTTAAAATGAACATAATAAAACAGGAGAAATACTTTGTAAATTGTAGTACAGTTTTTTTAGAATTTAAGAAAATTTGTTTTGAGAAGTGACTCTCTGAGAATATTTTTGTCACAGTTTGACTTAGGTCCGACAACAATGCTCTCGATCCTCCCTCCCCCCAATCCAGGTAGGGAAGGAGAGAGAGAAAAAGAGAGAGACTTGGCTGGATTGAAAACTAAACTACACAGCTTTAATTAAAACACTAATGAATGATACAAGAAAATATATACAATTTTATACAAATATATTCAGGTATGGGCAGAAACCTCTCGCCTCCCCCCACCCCAGCAACTCCCACAGCACTTCCCTGAACTGGGAAGAGTCCCGAGGAATCCCGGAGCTGCTGCTGGAGAAAGCAGAGAGTTATGGGGGTCAGGAGATCTCGAGCCTAAGGGTCGACAGTGATGGATGAACAGAGTCCTCCACGGATGCCAGCCATGGACGGAAGAGAAGGGAAAGAAGAAGAAGGAAGGAAGTTGTCTTCTGTGATCTCTGACCTTCCTCTGAGCTTACGTAGATATATGGAATGGAATATCTTTGGCCAATTTTGCTGTCTGTCTAACTCAGCCTCCTACGGGGGGGTCACAGATCTCCCCATAGTGTCTGAGCTGGCAGAGTGCAGGTGCAGCCTTGAAGCCTCAGTAGTTAGAAAAACATTCCACTGTCTTATCAGCCTAGCAGAACACACTGTTGCTAGTTACAAGAAAGCTTACTGAAGGAAAAGAAAATCAGTAAAAAGAAAAATTGGCTTAATCCTGGCTCAAACCAGGACAATTTTATATACCTGTTACCAATGTTACATCCTATGAATCAAATAAAACATTACATGGTATTTATTATTACAAAGCATTCAGTGAGTAGCACCATGAACTGATTAATTTTTATGTACAAAGAGAAGGCTATAACGCTTAACCATTTTTTTAAATTGACAACTACAGAAAAAAAAAAATAAAATAGAAAAAACCACAAATATCAATGATTGCACAAGCCTAACTTTATCCATATAGCCAGAATTAATCAGACATAAAATTGACTCAGATAGAAAAATATACTCAGTCTTCCCATGGGCAAAAATCTCATCCCCCCCCTTCCCTGAAAGGTTAGAAAATAATGAAGTTTGCAGTATTTCCTAAAGCTGGCTAGGAGATCAGAATCAAGGGAAAGCAGTGCAGCAGGAAACCCAGAAAGGAACTGAATGTAGAATGTTTCCTTGATCATAACTCTGGCAATATTGTGCAAAATGGGAAATCCTTCTCCATCATGAAGCATAATTTAGTAAAATATTGGTTAGTGAGTACAAGGCAGTTCAGAACAGAGCCTGCATTGGAAATATGACAGGTCTCCTGCAAGACTTCTCATGGGGTTGAATAGAAGCCTGGTGGTGTATTAGTTGAGGGATGAACTATCTAGCTGGTGTCAAAGGCTCTTGGAGTTTCAAAAAGTTGTGCTGTAAACCATTCCCACGTAAACTGAACTAGCAAAAAGTTGTCAGTAAGGGAATTAAGTAAACAAATGGAAGTGGTGCTGAATTTTATGCAGATACCACAGTTCTGCTTTTAGAGATTGAGCTGGGCAGTTTTGCTATCTGTGCTTCACCTCTATATCAAACCATTTCCTCCTAGGAGTGACCATGGTGAGCCCTCCCAGGAGACCTCAGTGGCTGCTGTTGCATTTATTTTCTGTGCAGAGTGCCAGACTGTCATCTGCAGCCTGACCTGCTGGAGGCCCTGAACATCAGTTCACCTGAGGTAGGTCCTAAGCACTATTGCAGGAAGGGCTGTAAATAGGCACAAAATCCCAGTCTATGCATCTGTGAGCTAGATTTTATTCTGAACAGAACATAGAATTTCCTTTTATTTCTCTTTTTTTGTTCTTTCTTTACTTTCTCTTTCAATTCCCTATTCCTGCCTTGTATTCTGTGTGCAGCTATCAAAAACTGAAAATGGTATATATGCTCTTAAAATTTTGCAGACCATTTAATGGTAAGATACCAGATCAGCATAAAATGAAGCATTTTGTTTAAGGCAACTCCACAGAGACTCTTCTTACTCTCTGGTACAATTTTTTTTTTGTGACAGGAGAGTGATGTCGTGTTCGCTGAATTGCTCTGCTGTACTTGTCTCTGCTAATAAACAATACTGGTGCAGAAAACTTCTTGCCTTAGACAGATGTGGCACACAGTTGTATCACAGAAAACTGTTTGTGCAATTTCATTTTATTATAGCATTCCCAATGCCATGTCAGAAAATGTCTTGACACTACACAATGGCAGTAATGGGATATTGTGGAGATCAACTGCAATGAGGAAATGCTACTGCACTTTTTATCATTTGTCAACCACTTGTATTTGCTTTCTTGGAAACAGTGGCTCAGAAATGTGTTATATGCTTTGCTTCTGGTTCAGAAGTGTGCTATATGCTTTCCTATTTAAACCTTTATTTCAGGAACGAACAAACTGAACAATTGATTTGTGGAAGAACATGAATTTTAGTCATTTACAATCAGATAAATATGGCCAGATAGAGCCATATGGTACATTTAGAAAGGAAATATAAAAACTGAATTAATAAGAATGACACTCATCCAAAATGACTCAAGGGTTCTAGAAATGACTGAAAGAAGATAAATTTTCACAGTCCAGTCATGAAATGAAAAAATTCAAGGCTTCATGACTACAGCCTATAAATTATTTCAATGTGACCATAATAAGGAAAGGGAGAACAATTCACCAAAGCCATATGGGACTTTCAAAACATGAGACAAAATGAAAAAAAGAAACAAAAAAAATTATAGAAGAGACATGTGGAAGACTGAGGGTCAGGTATCCTGCCTGAAGGACTACAGATGTGCTTTTTCATGCTTTCAGAGAAGTGCTGTAGTTACCAGAATATGAGCCATTATAAAGAGAGAAGTAAGAGTCTGCTAGTTCCTTCCCATTAAACCTGTTGAACTCTGTAAAGAACAACTAAAGGCATGGCAAGAAAGTAGGAGAGGAACTGTAGTGCATTGGATACTTGGTTTTAGAAGTTTTTGGTCAGCATTGTTGCTCAGCCAAAGAGATCACGTGAGAATGGCTGTGGACTGAGCCCTGCAGGAGAGGAACATCTCTTTCTTGCCATGACAGTGTGTCAGCCATGAATCATAGCTATTAAGAATTTTATCAGACTTTTTTCCACATGCTTAAAAGCAGAAGTTCCATTAGTATCAGTGCCTAATGTTCTTAGACTTGTCAGGTTATTTGCAATTACAGTTTTGAACTTAATTTCTGCCTAAGACCTCCTTCAAGAACCTGAGTCTGGACATAGGCAATTTGCCCAAAATCATATCTAGAGATTTGCCAGAATACTTAGCTTAAACTCCTTGAAGTGCTAGGAAAAAGCCCTCCACGAAACAGAAACAGTTTCCTTGCTCTATGTGATAGCTTGTGATGTGATGCTCCTCTGATGAGGTTTCTATGTGGTTATATATCCATTAGGAATTTGGTATTCAAAAACTTGAATTTTGACAATAGCTTTCAGGCCAATACTGAACTGGACACAATCAGTCTCACCATGATCAACATTAAAAAATTACTTCTTTTTGAAGTAATGGCAATTATCTATTGCCATTATTATTCCCAATATTGTTCTGAATTCTGTTTGTCTGAACATAGTGAAGTCAGGAAGTATTAACAATTTCTTGATCCAGTAATGTAACACTGGGAATTACTATGGTAAAATTAATAGTCAAGCAAAATATTACCAGCCAAAGGAGACTTTTTTCATTAGAAAAACTAATAACATAATGATCAGCTGCTTTGCACTTGGAGACAGAAATCTGCTTCTGAGATTCTTTTCTCCTTAAATTGCAAAACATATTTGACTGTAAGCACTGAGATCCTTTTGTGTTTTCTCATAGGAATACACAGTTTATAACAAAACAAGTCTAATATGAAAAAGACACTTTGAAGCATTAAAATTTCACTTGAGAGCTAACATTTTCACAACAAATTGGGCAGCTGACAAATATTTTGTCTCCAGATCTCAGAGAGAGTGTTAAAAATTGTGATCTCAGGATACTAAGGAAAAACAATTAACAGAGCTTGACTTGAAGCTGAACCATTTGCTAAAGTGCTTGTTATGAAAACCCATGGAGAAGATTAATTTCTTAGTCCTTATAGTTATTTTGACAGTTTTTTAAAAATCTTGCTTTTTACAAGGATCATACTAGGTCTTTGCCTTGAAAATGCTTTGAAATACAGACACCAGTGTTTCACCTGAATGAGTTATTACATTTCTACTGTGGGAAAAAGGCAAAGGAAACGGTTTAAGATTTGCCAAAACAGATTTAAAGACTACGCAGGAAAGTATTTTTTGTTAAAATAGGTTTATGATTTTCCTATGAATTGCACCCCTGTTGGTATAAAAGCAACAACAGTAAAAATATACATAGCATAAGCCAAAAAGATGTTGATGTTGGTAAATTAAGATAAACACCACTCTCCATCAATTTCTTTTGCTATCTCTTTTTATTTTATATCTGTGCAGTGATAAAAATATGAACAATGACTATTAAAAGGTTTTCTAGTTGCTTTTTCTCAACATTTGAAAAATAACTATGGAAATAGAAAACTTCAAACATCAGAAAATCTCTACAGATGTTTGTATCTCAGTCTCAGTATTGAAAAAATCTGTACAGCTGTTTTTACCTTACTCTGTGGTCCTTAGTGAACTGCTTTGATGCTCTGCCAACATTTGCTGTTGAAAACAGATGCATGTCTATTTCATACTTCCTGTTAAACATCTTACCGTCTTGGGAATGGAAGTAGATACACAGATTATAAAATCCATTGTTGTAAGCTGATTTGTAATACTTTGTGTCATAAAACTTCTGCAACCAAACTGGAGTATCAGTCTTTAAAACAAAATGAAACTCAAACACTCCTGATTTTAGAGTGTTCACTGATGAATCATCTCACAGCAATTTGACACAATGTTTCAATGTTTCACACTCCTAAAACATTGTATTTAATTTGATTTGGTTTAGTTTTAGCTTCTTGTCTTCTTACATGACACTGCCTGAGAGATTTTAGAAGCATTTTATTAGAGATAAATATTTCTTTAATAAATTAAGAAGATTGAGCCCCCTGAAGTGTTTACTACAGAAGAGTCTCCCAAAATTTAATTATACCTGTGGATTTCTGACCTGTTCCTAGTATTTCAGAATTCCTATTGCACTGTGAACATTCACAGGCCTGTAACAGTTACACCATTGCCAAAGATGAAGAGAGCACATTGTCTCCTTCTCTCACCTTTTCCTATTTGTCTGTGAATTGCTGTAACACAGGAAAGTACGTTTTAAAGATGAGGCACCTTGATTCTGTTTGATTTTTAGGTATAAAAAGTCCTTCACAGCCTTTTGGAAGTATGTCCAGTTTCCTTGCTCTTACAGAGAACTGATAAAACATTTTGAAGCTGTATTTTACAAGGAAAAAAAAAATCCAAAACTGAAAATTTGCATTATAATTTAACTATTTAAAATATTTTTTAAAGTGTCTTCAATCTAACATCAAATTTTAGGTCCTTAAAAGAGTTAAGTATCAGTAATCTTGTTTTGATACTGCTCAAAATGTTAAAATTACAGAGTCTGTTTCCTGCTCTGCTTCCTCCAAAAGCTACATTTAAGAAAAACACCGCAAAAATAACCAGAAAGTTATTTTATCATAGCATTTGTATTAAATTTTAACTTCAGCCTAGAAATTGACCAAAACTGATCAAAAGTATTCTGGCTTTTTATTTTGCCAACCATTGGGTTTTTTTCTCTGAAGGCCCTCTCTTCCTCATTTTTTCATCAGTTTCAAATCCTAATTATTTTGACTGTCGTCAGCCTCTTTCGCTCTTCCCATTTGTAGCATCTACGTAAGTGGCATAAACAATCACTACAAAACGTGACCCAAAGGCTACATGCTAATAGTTTTAGTTTAATGTTATAGAAGAATGTCTTTATTTCTGTGTTTGGTCTCTAGGTCATTTTGAGTAGAAATAAAATTTCTTCCAGTACATCCCTTAATTGTAATATCTTTAAAATAGCATTACACAATGTAGCAGCAAGGCAATAATGGCAGGTATAAGAGATCAGATATAAACTTAAGTTCAGTTTGTTGTAGAAAGTATGCCAGCTGACATAAATTTCTAAACAATAGAAACAATATTTGTACTTGAATTCACCAAGTATTCTTGCTTAGTTTCTTAATTTTTCACTTTGTGGATGATGGCAACAAATGCCTGTCAAGATAAAAGATAATTATAATATTATTTGTTTATTACTCATAACAAATATAGAAAGGTAGAATAATTTTATAGATATTTTCTCAGGTTAGCGAATTTATTTCTACATTTTTTCATGTTTCTTAAATGTTTGACTGTATTAGCTGTTTTAGTTTTAATGTTGAGAGTATTCTGAGCTTATACCATAGCCTGTTACAGTATATCTTCTTAGTAGAGACTGTGATATTGGTGCCTGCTTCCTGGCATTTTTTTCCAAAGTCACAAATTTCTGAGTGAATGTCACTTCATCTGAACTTGTCAGTGATATGTTAAATTTCTTAAATATAATTTGTAACCTATCAGCTCAGTAAGACTTTTTTGTACCTCTCCTTCTACAAGATAGTTATGAAATCCACTAATCTCAGTGAAATTAATGGAAGTGTAAATAAAAGTATATATGCCAATATTTAAAGTACTTTCATGTCCTTTAATATCATCTTACAATAAGACATCATTGCATTATTGTAAGTAAATTATCAAAAAGTGTTAAGAAAACATAATTACTTTAGTGTGCAGGTTGTATGTTATAAGCTAATAGGACAAACACAGGACTTAAAAATAATACAGTCAAAAACCTGGGATAAATCAATTATTAAATCACAGTTAAATATGGTAATTTGAAGATAATAATGTCAAAGTAATTTATTGTGTGCTCTTTATTAACCTAGAATGCTCGTATCTTGAGTTCAGAATGTACTCTTACACATTTTTTCTTAAGAAGTGTGAAGGGGATAATAAATTGCATTACTGTGCTCTTTACATAATATGCAAAAAAAAATAAACACCCAAAAGTTAATGTATATGGAAAATGTGAATTATGTCTTTAATGCCTGCTATATATTATGGCTGCATCTACCTCAATACTTGCTATAAATGTGTAGGAGGTGAAAGGCTAGCACAAGTATGCTTGTGAAAGCACAGATCTCTTGTTCACTGGAGGTTGTACAAGTGCCTAGATGTGAGTGACTGGAATACTAGCAAAGAACAGTCACTCATAAAGTAACATTTTATATACAAGCATGACATCCACAACTAAACTTAATAACAAGGATCACCTAACACCCAAGGATGTGTAAAAATGGGGAATTTCAACTTCCATGGCAAAGCCATATTTTAAATAGATCACCAACTGCTTTAGTCACCATTGAGAAGCTTCAGAAATGGCAGGAAGGGAAGCCAAGAATATCTAGAAAGAGATGAACATGACAAATGCTCTCAATTATGCTTATTAAGTAGCTGTAAGGAACCAACAGAGCATTACAGAATTTCACCTCATAATGAACAACTTGTACTTCGATATTATGAAAGATAATTTTAGTCAGATTTAAATCCATTAATATGAAGACTATCTGTCAATGGTTACCTGCCTCAGCACATACTTCTATACATAAATGCATGTATTTCTTTACAATCTAGAAACAGAGAAACAAGCTACATTACAAAATCTGCTTGATTATTTCAGAGTACTCTCAGAGTTGCCAATAAATTTAAATGAACTTCATGAGATGCAAAACAAATAAATCCACCCATTAAGAGATCAAACCCATTTTTTGTTTTTAAATTAATTAAATGCTTTGTTACCTTTTTCCAGAACACTAATTTTCTTTTGAAGTAAATTAAAAACCCTTGAGAAATAGATGTGAAGGACAATTTTCTCAATAGGGTCCAGCAAAAACATAAAGGGTTATAATTTTACTTGAGAGGTTCTAACAACCAGCTTTTAACTCAGTTTAGAAGACAGCATGTGACACCAGGCTGATTTCTATCCCCTGTCCTTACCCCACCCCCATAAAAGGCAAAATATTTTATTATAATCAGTTGTTGAATTTAACAACTCCTGCTACTAACAGATGTTTAAGGGAAGGAAGTATGAGATGAATGGCAAGACATCAAAGAAATGCAGTGGAGTTTAGCACAGGTACATACAGAAATTTGGAGGAGTGAAAACATGAAATAGTTGTTTAAATTACTGTCACTGTGGTTGGACTGCGTATAGGACTTGATGCACATGGTATTTTCATAGAATCTTACAATCATAGAATGGCTTGGGTTGGAATGAACCTTAAAGGTCATCTAGTTCCAACATCCCCAGCCGTGTACGGGGACAGGTTTCACTAGATTAGCTTGCTCAGAGACCCATGCAACCTGACCTTGAGCACTTCCTGGGGGAGGGCATCCTGTTCCAGTGTCTCAACATCTTCACCATAAAAAGTTTCTTCCTTGTACCTAAAATCAATCTACCTTCTTTTGGTTTAAAACTCTTTCCTCCTGAACTGTCATTAGAGGTCAACTCCACTATGTAATTGATCAAGATATTAAATAGCATTGATCCCATTATGGATCTTTGAGGGGCACCATGTGTTACTGGGCTTTTGAGAGTGAAAGTACTGCTCCTTAGTTTGGGCCAAGCAGGCTCCCACCCTGCATCCAAAAGCTTCCCATGACCAACATCTGGCAGATATGTGAAACATGGAGTCCCTCTCAGAGTGCCCTGTAGTAATTTCACATGTAGTGAACTACTGCTGGAGGATACCAGACTGAATTGGAATTTACCATAACTCCAAAGCACATACTTACTCTGAAGACTTTTCATAATTCTCAGGGATTATCATAGTGCTTAAAGCAATGTTAACTGCTTTGGCCTATCTGACTCCAGGAGTCATACCTAAAGCTGAATCTTTCAATGGGCATACAGAAGAATTTGCCAAGAAGTTGCAATCAGTCAGGCGTTACTTTTGGGAACCAACACATTGTTGAGAAATACTGCTCTTCTTTTATTTATTTGGTTGGTTGGTTGGTTTTTCCAGGTTACAGGTCATGAGATAGGTAGGACTCCCACAGTCAAATCTGCCAGAGCAGTTAACGTTTCTTTAATCATTATGATAATATCTGAAATTACAAGTACACTTAATATTAAATTTATGGAAATGCTTCTTTTATTGCCTCTAAATCTGCACAGAAATGTGAGAAGGGTAATGATGGAGTTTGTTGGTAGAATGAGGGAAGGAAAACAACTTGATTTCATGCTGAATACCTAGCTTTCTGGATAAAAGAATTAAAAAACCTTCTCCTTAAATGTCCACAGGACCATTTACAATATATACATTGGTGATTAATCCTAGTCTGATTGCATAGGGAGCAGTTTGATCTTTCAGTAGCAGAAGGTTTTGCCCTATTGTGCAAACCAAAGTTCCTCTCAGACCCATTCTGTAATCTCATACCAACACATTTTAGAGGAGCAAAACATCTCTCCCACAGCTCTACTGTGGTTTTGAAGCCAATTTGATTGCAAGCCTCCTTTGGCATGATCTTCAGGTAAATCATGAAGCTAGAATAAGCCTCTGCAGTATTGAAGACCACAAGTGAATCTGACAATCTGTACTCTTTCACACACAATGTATTTGTTTTTATGACATCTGGCTGTGTCTTGAATTTTTTCATCATAAAATGCAGGTTTTTTCCATCAATTAAAAATCCAGGTCAGTTCACCATGTCAGAGTCCCTTTTCATATCTCCAGGTGTTACACACTTTGCTCTCAATCCTTTACTTGGGACTTCCTAAGCTGCAAAAGCAGTTCAAGTACCAACATTCCCCCTCCCCGGAAGTGTTCAAGGCCAGGTTGGTATAACAGCGGGGTTGGAACTAGATGATCTTTAAAGTCCCTTCCAATCCAAATGGTTCTGTGATTTTATGATTCTATACCTAAACAAAGAGTTCTACCCCAAATATGCATAGAAAATGCTGAATGTAAAATAGGATTATTAGTTTATTTTTGCTTTGAAAGTTATAGAGTACTGAAAAAAAGGTATATATATGCAGACACCTATAAGTTGGGAACTATTGACATGTCAAGAAGTGACGACCATGATGAATTCTGAAGTGAAAGAGAAAATGAAGGGTTTCTAAAAAAACGACAGTAACACTTTAACAGGGGTTTTCTTCTTGTTATAGTCTGAAATGGAATTCACCCAGAGGCATTCCTTAAATTGGCACTAGACCATGAGAAAAGCAGAGAGTTAGATCTCCCAGTACCCACTAAGGAAACAAGAGTTACTCTTAAATACTTTAAAGCTCAAAAAGGCTCCTGGGATTGTCAGTCCTCTGCCTGTTTTGCATTTTCTATAAAGATACTGTTTCTACTAAACTCCTAAGATTAAACTCAGACATTAAGTATAAAGCCCCACTTGGATTGTTCATTGACCTGTTAATTATTGCTTAAAGAAAAGTCAGAATTCATTCAGCTGACTGAAAAAATAAAGAAACAAAAGAATCCATACCTTTTATAGAAAGATATGTGCTGTGTTTTTGCAGAGATATTGGATTCTGTAATGCCAAGTGTTTTATATTCAGATCAATTTATTCAAATACGTAACTCTATGACCCTGCAACTGAGTTCACAAAGGAACCTTAAGATGAAAAAGCCATTTTACTATGTTACAGAGGCAAAACCACCATGTTTTAAAATGTTTTGATTAGGAGCAAAATTTCACTGATCACATTGTTTTATCATTACAGTAGAACAACAACTAACATGCCTGTTTACTCAAAAACACTGAATTTGGCAATCAACTACAGGATAGCAGATCCAGTCTGGATACACCAGATTTCTGGTTGCCTTTTTTTAACTCACTATATTCAAGTGACACCTTGCTTCTATAGTGCATCAGTATACAAAATCTGTAAGGCATCTTTGTCCAACACTGGCTGTCACGTCTGTGTACCAATCCAGCTGTGGCTACCACAAAAGGAGCCAGATAACAACGAGTTAACATGAACCCAATAGTGAAATAGAGGATGGGAGCTGACAGGACTATAGATAAAGAAGATAGAAGACAGTATCTTGAACCATTCCAGTGGGATTCAGTTTCCTATCAGCGTTTGTCCCAAATTCAGAGTAAATCAGTAAAAAAGGGAGCATTTACACACATACTTCCAGCTATTCACATGCAGGAAAGAAACAAAGTTTTACAAAACTTTTAACAACTTCACACAAAAAATAATTTGCATTTTAATTCTGTATGGAACATGAAAATATAAATCTCACATTGCTTTTGCCTGAAGATGATCTGCTCATCTCCAAACAGAAGGTATGTGTTATAATTTAATACTCTGAGGAAATTAGTGTTTTGCATTTATACACCAGGGAAACTGAGATGATTTATATCAGATGTTCCAAATTACATTAGTAAGAATAATAACTTGCAGCATTACTTGATATAAGACTTCCCCTCCCCCAGACCAAAATAATTATTGTTCTTGACTTAATACCGAGAAGGTTGAAGTAACTACTGATAGATTAATATTTCTTCATTATGAATCTATTAAAATGTAACACATTTGGCTGAATTTATCAGTTTGGTTTTGGGTGGTTTTTTTTACAGTACAAATATAGTGCAAAATTACTTTTACAATACTTTACATATGCCACTAATAACTTTTTAAAAGATGCATGTAAATTTTAGTTTTTATAGAAAAGTTTGTTCTGGTTTTACATCTGCTCTTCCAACTTGCAAATTAATGCATATGAACCCAATGAACTAACACATTTTTGGCCTTGAAATAGACTTTTTTGCCTAAAGTCAGTAAGATGAAGTCTTGATGTGCTGTTAAACCAATCAGAACAAAGGTAAAATTAAAAAATTGCACCAAAAATATCACATGATTTGTTTTGTCATTGTATCTGCCACCATTTTTCAAGAACAATTCAATTATTTACTTTATTTAATCACTATCGCCAAATTCTATCATTTCATCTTAATTAGGATGTCACCACTAGGAAACTGTACAATACTTAGAACTAAAACACATTACCTGATTGCCTAAAAGCACCAAAGTAAAATGTGTACCATTTTTTTACAATTTCAGTTTACTTTCTTATTATTATGTGACTCATTTGAGCAGGCTAACTATCAGTTTTCATCTACATAGCATGAAATAGTTTCTCATTTAGTGGAGTTTTAAAACAGAACACGACTGAGATACAAACCTTAAAACAGTTGGGGTATTTTGAGAATTTTTCTTATGCATTTTTTTATAAAGTAAGGACAAACATCTTTTAGTAAATTCGTCTTTTACTGTATGTGTAATTTGTCTGCACACACCAAAATACTAGGAATCAATAACTGCACCATCAAAATAATTGTAAATAGAATGTTTTAGCTCTGTATATGACATTTTAGCTAAACTGCATTTGTGGGGTGTAAAGATTAATATTTTTGGTATATGGCTTGATGACATTTTTTCTGCTGTCATATATGTTTGTATGAAAACTGCCAAATAAAATATTAACTTTTTTCTAACAGCTTATTTAGGCTATTGTTTTATAGTCTAGTTCAGAATAGATGTTTGCACACAGGATATGTATAAATGGTATGTTCAAGAGAATAACAATATTTTGTCTCTTTAGATTGCCTACACATCATTTAGTAGTTTGCTATGTTCTTAGTTACAAAATCTGAAAAAAAATATACACCATCTGAAGGGTTTAAAGTAGACAATATAAGGAAGGTGCTGTGGCTGTGAACAATGAACTCTCTTTAATACTTACAGCAGAGATACAACAAGACCCATAAATATTTTAAGTCTCTCTCATTGCTTTTGACACATGTCCACGAGAAAGGCACAAAAAAGGCACAAATCAAGAAAATTTCGCCTTGTGGCATAACACATCTGATCTTCTCTCAGACTATTAGGAAAAATTAATCACATCAAAATAGCAAATCTAAAAAATATCTAAAGATATACATTTTAATATTTTATTATTTATTTTTTTTAGATTCTAATTCTATAAAGTCTTGAATGCCTTAGCAAACTTCAGTTAGTAGGACACCACATAAAGAGAACAGCTGTATTTCACCTGTTGAGTGTTTTGAATAAGTCACTGCCTCAAGGTGACCAAAACTCCAAGTGTTTCTTAAAGGAGTGCTGCCATACATAATTTGACAAATAATTGCAACATTCTGTTCTCTGTAGAGGTCTGGAATATTTACAAAGCAATTATCCAGGGCAAGAAAATTAAAATAAGAGCAGAAAGAAGTAAAGCTGTATGGTAACTGATGTCAACAAAGAGACTAAAAATAGCAGCAGTTGCAAACTCACATAAAGGGAAGGTCTTTCCTGAAGATTAAAGAAATTTCTTCAGTGGTGAAAGCAGAAGCATTTTCACTTATAAGTTCAGAAATGTCTTTCTAAAGTAACAACACTTCTCTACTACTTCTTACATAGAAAACTTGCCTAGCTGCTGTAAAAGCATTGACTTATCTGAGACTGACAAGACTAGGCTGAAGAATGTGTGAAGTTGTATGTTTTCCTGAAAGCTGTCTGAGGTAGATACCGCATTATAGGGAAAGGAAAAATCTGAAGAAGCAGCATAGTACAGGAGGAAGGCTAGACAAAAAAAGAGAAAAGGACAATCTATTACTATCTCTAATATAGCACCTCTTATGATAGTAGTTGTGTTTCTTATAACTGAGATGAACAGTAAGTTTTTAGCAAACTCAATCAAATTCCTATTTTTCTATTCTGTTTCTTTGGTTGGTTGTTTTTTTTTTGTTATTTGTTTTGTTTTCCCTCTTCGGAAGAGAGAACAGTGGCTGAAGACCCTGCCAGAGTTGGGATTTCATCATTGTTGTCCATTGATCTTACCAATTCCTTATATGGATTCAAATATATCACAAGTATGAAAGAAGAGTCTTTGTGATTGTGGTGGATTAAGCTTGAACGGCTGGCAGAACCCCTCTCATCACAGTCTCATGCCCTCTCCTCAAAGGACCAAAAGAGAGAATAAGATGGAAAAGCTCATGGTAGAGATAAACACAGGAAGATCATACAATCATACAATAGTTTAAGTTGGAAGGGACCTTAAACATCATCTAGTTCCAGCTCCCTTGCACGGGCAGGGACACCTCACGCTAAATCATATTGCTCAGAGCGCCATTCAGTCTGGCCTTTAATGCTTCCAGGGAGAGGACATCCACAACTTCCCTGGGCAACTTGTTCCAGAGTCTCACCACCTTCACAGCAAAAAAAATCCCTCTAATTTCTAACCTAAATCTCCCCTCTTTCAGTTTTGATCCATTAACCTTTTTCCTTCACTACAAGCCCTTGAAAAATGTCCCTCCCCACCTTTCCTTTAAGCCCTCTTCAGATACTGGAAGGCTGCTCTGTGGTTCCTCTAAAGCCCTCACTTCTCCAGCCTGAGATCACTTGCCAATTAACAATCATCAGCACACCAGACTCGACTAGGGGAAAATAAATCTCTTGTCAATTATAAATACAGTAGGATGATGAGAAAAAAAGACCAAAAACCTAAAACACTTTCCCTAAATCCTTTCATCAGGCTTACCTTCAGTCTTACATTCCCAACTCCTCTACTTCCTCCCCCACAGCAGCACAAGGCAACGGGGAATGGGGGGTTGCAGTCAGCCCACAACAGCTCCTCTCTGCTGTCCTTCCCCTCTGTCCTTCCTCCTCACACTTTCCCTGCTCCATCCCGGGGCCTTCCCAGGACCTTCCCAGCGAAACACCTGCCCCACCGGGGTCTCTCCAGGGCCATCACTGCCGGGGCACCCACAGCCCCTCCTCGCTCCCCCCGCTCTCCCCTGGGGGCTGGCAGGGCTGTTCCTCCCCGTTCCCCTCAGCCCTGGCTGCCGGGCAGCGTTTTGCCCTTTCTGACCCAGGTTCCCCCGCCCGTGGCTGAGGGGCTCAGCTCTGCCCTGCGCTGTGTTAAAGCTGCGAAGATGTCATGGGATTGTATTGGGTCTGCATGTCACACTGTTCAGTGTTAGGGGGCTTGAAACATGCTAAAGAACATTTTGAATTATTTTTTTTTTAGTGGTTTCTGATTTTTTAATAGAGGAAGATAATGATGGATATTTGATCTGATGTCATGTTGTTTTCAGGAAACTGCAATATTACTCTCTTGGATGTAAGTCTTTCATATAAAGCCCCATAAATTAATCCATTTTAAACCCAGGAAGTCATAAAACACAACACATTAAAGTCCTCCTCAAAGTGAATTTTGCTTCCAATAAGCTTCCTTTCAGCTGTGTTTCCAGAATAACTGGCAGGGTAGTGAGATAATTTGATGAAAAAGAAACAGGGCATTTTTCTAATGAATGTTAATTCTGATTCTAATGTCAAAGGTATTCTAATAAATACTGTTGAATGATGTGATACAAGTTAGAGGTGGATTAATGGTGAGAGAACAATAAGTATAAACGTTTCATGAAAAACCTTCTTACAAAATTTTAATTGTATGTATTTAAAAGCAAAATGACTGTCCAATCTTTTTTTCTACTGAGAACACTTTAAATTGCTGTCTGAATATTTATTACAATATGGTTCTTTGGAAAATGGAAACAATTTCAAATCCAGCATTTTAATTGTTTCTTAAGCATATAATTTATATATATATATATGCACACTAGGAAATGTGGGGAAAAAAAAAAAAAAAAAAAAAAGAAAGAAAAAACAACAGCCTATACAAATTGTAGTAATAATATTACATTCTGGTCATGTAAGGACCAGATAAGTAAACTGAAAGACATCAACTGGTAAGTTCCAGTCCTGTCAAATGAGCTATTTTGCACTTTTATATTAATGTATTCCAAAAAGACTTAAATTCATCATTTTCTGGTAAAGTGCTGGAATTTATTTTAGCAGTTTTCTTAAATCGTAGCTGGAATTTTCAAAGCTACTGAAGAAATACTCATTGAGGTTTGGTGTTCACACCTAACTTATATAGGGACATCTTTGAAATTCCTGTCTGTAGGTACTATAGAATTTTATCTGCAGATATCACAGGACTCCTGGTGAGATCTCAAAAACCAAAATCCTCACAATCGTCTCATCATAAAGCTCCATACTTTAGAAAGGAAATTATATTTTTGCCTGGGAAAATAAGGCATTAGCTGAGTTGAAAGTCTAGCTACTGATTGAAGGGAGTTTTCACACAGAACAGTGAAAACGGCATTTGTGTGTGTTACATGAGGAAGATAACTGGCAGGGTAGTGAGATAATTTGATGAAAAAGAAACAGGGCATTTTTCTAATGAATGTTAATTCTGATTCTAATGTCAAAGGTATTCTAATAAATACTGTTGAATGATGTGATACAAGTTAGAGGTGGATTAATGGTGAGAGAACAATAAGTATAAACGTTTCATGAAAAACCTTCTTACAAAATTTTAATTGTATGTATTTAAAAGCAAAATGACTGTCCAATCTTTTTTTCTACTGAGAACACTTTAAATTGCTGTCTGAATATTTATTACAATATGGTTCTTTGGAAAATGGAAACAATTTCAAATCCAGCATTTTAATTGTTTCTTAAGCATATAATTTATATATATATATATGCACACTAGGAAATGTGGGGAAAAAAAAAAAAAAAAAAAAAAGAAAGAAAAAACAACAGCCTATACAAATTGTAGTAATAATATTACATTCTGGTCATGTAAGGACCAGATAAGTAAACTGAAAGACATCAACTGGTAAGTTCCAGTCCTGTCAAATGAGCTATTTTGCACTTTTATATTAATGTATTCCAAAAAGACTTAAATTCATCATTTTCTGGTAAAGTGCTGGAATTTATTTTAGCAGTTTTCTTAAATCGTAGCTGGAATTTTCAAAGCTACTGAAGAAATACTCATTGAGGTTTGGTGTTCACACCTAACTTATATAGGGACATCTTTGAAATTCCTGTCTGTAGGTACTATAGAATTTTATCTGCAGATATCACAGGACTCCTGGTGAGATCTCAAAAACCAAAATCCTCACAATCGTCTCATCATAAAGCTCCATACTTTAGAAAGGAAATTATATTTTTGCCTGGGAAAATAAGGCATTAGCTGAGTTGAAAGTCTAGCTACTGATTGAAGGGAGTTTTCACACAGAACAGTGAAAACGGCATTTGTGTGTGTTACATGAGGAAGTCCATAGATAAAACCTTCTCAAGGCAGCAGTCATGGCAAATCAATACGTATGTGAAAGAGCTGGGAAAAGGAAAGGGGCAGTAGTCAAATGACTACTACAGAACTGGGAATATTAAGTTTAATCTGCAGCTGTAACTTGTGAGAATTCATTATAAGAAATATCAGTACTTACTAAAAAGGTTTTGTAGAGTGTGGGAATACTTTGGATGAAAAACTCATTATGTTAGTGGAATAAGCACACCAAATGTCTAGTTTTTACTGTGTTTTAGTAACACCAATACAACAAATGCAGGTTTGCTATATTTTCCTTTATAGACTTATGTTTTCATTTGCTTATCAATTAAGCAAACAGAAAAGGAAACATTCTTCACTCAAACTTCAAGTACTGTACAAATAACATTTTTTAATAGTAAGGGCCTTTATCTTGTGGTTTCTTCAGCTGTGCTTTGTCAGTCACTTGTGCATTTGTTTTTGGTGTACACAGGAGTGTTTCATAGATATACATGCAGTAAATCTACAGAAAAAAAAGTAAGCAAGGTCAAAAACTGAGTTTATAAATGTATGTACACTTCAATAAAAGTCTTACAAAATTCATATGAAAGATCAGTGAAATTTTCAGAAGTATGTAATAATTTGCTATGTATTCTTCTGCCAGTATTGACTTAGCCATAGGACCTTTGTTTTGTTTTCAGGATGGGCTAAGGACTAAGTATCTGAAAATCAGCTATTAAAAACTGAGAACACTTTATTATTCACACTTTCTTTAAAGAATCCTAGCTGTAATTTTTAATAGGGAAATACTTTTGTTGCTTTGCTATTAGAAAAGTTAGAATCAGGTAAGAAGGACATAAATCAGCATTACTTTGTATCTCATTAAGTAGAATTATTTATTAAATCTTTACAGAAGTTAAGAATAAGAATATGCATGGTCTACAAATGTATTACCTTAATGAAGTGACAAATGTCATCATTGTGTTAGGACTTTTCTTTGTGGAGCTAGATACCAAATAGGCACAAAGTAAGCAAAATTCTAATTTTGCACTATTTAATAAGTCCATAGAAATCTTGAGGACAAATTTGACCAAGTAAAACAGCCTGAAGATTGATGTATTTATGTATTTATCTCTGAAGCCAGATCCTGGAAGTTGTTGCATTATTCACAACTCTATCCATGAGACCTGGAATCCTGCCTCGGATGAAGTTGTTTTGTAGTTGGATCTGGAGTATGTTTATGCACAATGCTTTATTTTCTAGTTATATTTTAGATGCTTAAAATAGTGTGGATATTTGTTCCAGTATTTTTCTGTTTTTTAAAACTGAATTATCTAAATCACTTATACCAGAGTAGTTAGGAATTAGTATTTATTTGGCTCTTTGTTTTCTCTTGATGTAAAACAAAATAATGATGTTTTCCTTTCTAGTCTTCTTGATTAATACAGGTAAGCTGATCACACCAGTTCTTACTTCTGGTAAGGAATGAAGTTGGACAGCAGAACAATGTATGGAGTAGGTATCAATATTAAATGTACACATTGCAAATATGAAGAAGGAACAGATTTGGGTGTAAAGGCGTCTTCTTTGATGAATGAAAATAACATTTGTGATAAAGGTGCATATGAATCAAGACTGAAAATGGCAGTCTGCAGATTGCCTGTAATAAACATTTAAATTAGATGCAACAAAGATTCTATCTAAAGGGTGTGCATGTGTCTGAGTTATGAACAAATCTACACGGATTATCTTCCTATTGTACCAAGAAATATAGGCTTGGAGGCATGACACATTTTCTTATCAAGAAGTACTTCCCCAAATGACAATACGCATTTCCCAAAAAAAGTCAGCTCATTAAACACTAATAAATACTGGAGAAAGATAAAATATTAGGAAAAAAACACACAACTGTTGGCACAGAAAATGTGATTATGGTTGAACAAGAAGAGTTACAACCTAATGAATAGAAACCTTATATTTTCAAAAGAATAGTTGCTAGTAGTTGAGGAAGGAAAAGAAGAAAGCTGAGCAGAACATGTTGCTGAAACTCTACACAGACACCTCCTCCTCTTCTTCCATCCAAACCTCTTGCAGCCAACAACAAAAAGATATTAAGAAAAAAATGGGGAATGTGGTGGAGAGGTCAGAGTTTTCATTTACATGAGGTAGCATATATTAAGTCTTCTGTACAAGTTCCTGGTGAAAAACACCCATCAGATTCATGTATGGAGCTAAAAGTTATATGAAAAGCCAAGTTCAGAAAAAAGAATGCCTAAAGAAAGCAAACATCCTACAACAATGCAAATTCAAATATGCAAGCAATGATGAAGTACCTGAAAACGTAAAAACTGTGCATTAACAGTGCCTTGAGTCCTGAGCTAGGACTGAGTCGACCATATCTGCCTCCATGTCTCTGTGAGTTGCACTCTCCTTTAATCTCTCTAATCAGGGAAGCTTGAGTGCACAGCAAGTTTATATTCTGTTCATAAAAGTGTGAGTGCATTTGACTTAAACCATTTTATTACGTGACCTTTCAACTATATAAAGAATAAGTACTAAAACAGTATACACATAAACTAAAAGGATTTTACATTCCTGAGACAGAATTGTTGCAGCTGAGATATTTGCAAGCTGTGCAGTATTCCTATAAGCAGAATTTCTGGAGTGTTCTGTATCAAACTTCCCACAAATATATGGAACATATGGACATAGAACTCCCTAAAGTCAGTATCTGTAGAAAACAACGGTATTTTCCATGTATACATGAACCACTTGGCATTCTTTTCTAATAAATATTTCTGAAGTTCTTTTGTTTGTTGGCTGTTGTGTTTTGTTTTTTTTCCTTAAACTAAAAAACCCCAGGATTTCAAGAAAAAAAAGCCTACTTGCCAGAATTCAAATGGGAAATCTGCACAGAGATTTACAATTGAGGGGGTAGTTGGACACAAGTTCAGGCGTTTTTATACTTGCAGACCTTTTGTTAGACATTAGCCAGAACTTTAAGAAGTCTCTTAGACTTTCATCCTTATGTTGCTGTCAGACCTACTTTATCTTCTTTAGCTGCAGTTTCTTCCCCTTGAGTTGGAGTTCTCACTTCTTTTTTGACACTTAAAGATTCAATGCCTTACTTTTATTTACCTTTTGTCTCATGAGAAGTATTTTTTCTTTTAAATTGTGGCTTTTTTGTTGTTAGGGAAGGGGGGGAGTTTTTTGGTTTGGTTTGGTTTGTTTGGTTTGGTTCCCCCCCGCCCCTCATTTTTTTTTTTTTCATCTTCTTTATGAATTAATGAATTGCCTCTGCTTTGGTGCTCACCTCCTTCTTTCATTTTCTAATACTCATCTTTAACTGTGATGCACCTATTTTGTACAATGAGTATGTGGAGCTTGAGAAACACTTGAAAAATGTTCAGTTAAAGAGCAGCTATTAGTGAATAACTACCTGGATGTTGTGGTTTAATCACAACAGCTAAGCACCACACTACCACTCACCCCCCCTGCAGCTGGATAGGGGTGAGAAACAGAAGGGTAACAGTAGGAAAAGTTATGTGTTGACATAAAGACAGTTTAATAGGTAAGGCAAAAGATGCACACACAAGCAAAACAAATCAAGGAAGTAATTCACTACTTCTGATTGGCAGGTAGGTGTTCAGTCATTTCCAGGAAAAGCAGGGCATCATTGCTTGCTTGGGAAGACAAATGCTAAAACTCTGAACATGCTTCTCTCCTCCTTTCCCAAAGCTTTTATTGCTGAGGACAATATTATTTGGTGTGGAGTATCTCTGGCCAGCTGGGCTCAGCTGTCCCAGCTGTGGCCCCTCCAAAGTCCTTGTGCACCCCCAGCCTACTCACTGTTGGGGTGTTGTGAAGAGCAGAAAAGGCCTTGACAAAAACATCCCTCTGTTATCAACTCTATTATGGTCAAAAATCTAAAAGATAGCCCCACACTAGCTACTCTGAAGAAAGTTAACTCTATCATAGCCAAAATCAGTACCCTGGTTTTATCTGCCTTACATGCCACTGACTTCATTGAAACAGTTTTTGCAAGCGTACCAGAAAAAACTTTGTGTTAAGCATGACAGGAAAGATTGCAACACTAATAATAACACACTAATAATCATGTCCTAAAGTGTATATTGGGGGATGAGGAAACTATGTGCTTCAAGTGCCTATGCTTCTAGATTTGACCTCTGGATGATGATATAAATAACCTTGAGATAATTCTCAGGGTGAACATTCAGACATACTTAATTATGACATGTTTTTTCTAGCTGTAGCCAGTAAATATTGAAGGCATCTGATTTCAAGTTATGTGACCAATTAAATAAGCAAGCTGTTGGCAAGTCTCTTTATGGAAGCAAAGCACTCCTCATTTATTCTGTCTCCATCTCAAAGCACTTTGCACTGTAACAACTGCCATTAGTGTTGCTTTCTTCCTTTCTAAAAAATTAAATCTTTAATTAGCGGAAAAAGTGAACCATATACTCTGGTTTGCATTAGTCTTCAATATTAATAAGTAATTTAATAGCCATAAATAATAGATGCAGATAAAAGCATTTACTTGGAAAAAAAAATAATCTATTGAACCTATTGTACTTTAAAAATATGACTTTCCCCTAAGTTTTAGCCTTGACAGGTTTTAAAGGCACTTTCAGTCTTGCATTTTTTTAATCACCCTAAAACATTATTCCCAGGACAGTCTGGTTTATTCAATTTCAGTGACCAAAATTTGACAACCTAGGCCTTAGTTGCTTTTAAACAACTCAGTAGCACTGAAGCTGGCGTTTCACTGTATTTACTAATGTTAGAAAAATAAAGATCCTTTTGAACTAGATGGTTCCTTACCTTTATGGATTCATACAAAGAGCAAGTTTCAACAGAGTTAAACAGAGTACCATACTGTGTATCTCCAAAAGAAGAAGAAAAAAAGTTTACCACAAATAGCACTATAGATTGCGTTATCTTAATGGACTTAAGGGACTAAAGCATTCAAAAGATTCTATAAATCACTGTATCTTTGACTGGAAAGTTTCTGACTCCCGTGTAACATTATGGAACATGAGCTGTAACAGTCATGGGGAGAATTGAGAATGCCTCTTGGTTTCCTTCTTTTCTCTCAGGAAAGTGCAAATCTGAGGATACCTCTCAAAGATGTTATAACCATTGGCAGCTGTTAGGAACAGAGCTAACTTCACATTCTCTGATCCTCATGACTCTGTCTAGCAATGTAGAAAACAGATTAAAAATTAAAGCTCAAATGATTGCAAGATTACTCGCCTCTGTGCCTAGTCAAAAGATTAAATAAATTGCTAATATTTATATATTTGACCACATATTGAAAAAGATATAAAATACAATCTGTTTGTCTTTCTGTCATCTTTGACTGTCATCATTGTGGCATGGATGTCAAATGTTATGTTAATGTGCTTCTCTTCAGTAAACACAATCTCCAGTGGTTAATACTCCAATACTGTGTGCAGGTGTGAGTATTTAACAGGTGATTGCTGCTGTATCATCACTATTGAAGTCAATCAAGATTGTTTTCCTACTCTGGTAATTCAGTTCTTAATGAGTTCATGGCCAGCAAAAACAAATGAGTGAGATGGAGCATGAGATAGAAAATAACACTTAGGACTACTGAACATTCCAGTTAAAACATCTCATGTCTGAAATTTGAAGTTAGTGAAACTAATACTGATTGCAGTTCAAACAGAAGTAGAACTATTTGTTCTGATACTCACTACAGGACAAATTTTGAAAGCATGCCAGATCCATTCTAGCTTGAGCAAATAGTGAGAAAAATGGTACATCATATACCTTACTGTTGTGGTCTAGGCCTAGCTGACAACAAAGAACCACACAGCTGCTCATTCACCTCGCCCCTCACTGTGGGATGGGGAGAAGAAAATCCAACTAAAGGACAAGGAGGGTTCATTCACCAACTATGGTCACAGGCAAAACAGACTCACCTTGGGGAAAAAAAAAAAATAAAAAAAAATCACTAATCAGATTCAAGCAGGACAAAGAGGAAACAAAGCAAGAGCTTAAATACCTTACCCCAACCCTCCCTTCTTTCCAGGCATGAATTACTTCATTCCTATGTCTCTACCTCCTTCCCCCTAGTGACTCATGGGACAGGACATGGCATTTACAACCAGTTCATCACTTTCTGTTTTCTACCTCTCCTTCTCCCACTGGGAGGATTCCTCACAGTCTTTGCCTGCTCCAAAGTGGAGTCTTTCCCACAGGAGACAATCCTTCATGAACCTCTCTAACATGAGTCCCTCAGTCCCTCAGAAGCAGACTTGTCCAGCATGGGCTTCCCACAGAGTAACAGCCTGCTTAAGGAACAGTCACCTTCCCTGGCACAGGGTCCTTAATGGGCTGCTCTATCATGCTTCTCCAATGGGTTGCAGAGGGACAGATGCCATCTCACCACAGGCTGCCTGGGAACATGGCCTTGTGCACCTCTTCCCCTTCCTTTCTCACTGACCTTTGTTTCTCTCCTCCTGTACTGCTCCCACCTCCCCCTGTCCTCTGCCTTGAGGTCTTACAGCAGTTCATTTCCCCTTCTTGCATATGTTAACTGCAGAAGCTCATCCATTGTCACTGAGGGGCTGGGCCTTGGAAAGAGTTGTGGCGGGAATTTTTGAGCCAGGGAGGCTTTCAGTAGCTTCTCACAGGAGCCACCCCTGGAGCCCCTGCCCTGAAACCAGCCACACCAACCCAGCACACTTATGCACAAAAGCCATAAAATAGCAGGCATAAACTCAAGAGACTAATTCCAAAACAAATTGATGGCAATTGGAGTCTTTTCAATTGCCGTAAACAGGTTTTTAATCAAACTCTGAGTGCTCTAAATGAACATAATACAGATAATCACAGATGTTTTATTTTTGTTTTACTAGGCCTGAAGGACTCCTTGCGTAACTTATGTGTATTAAAACCAAACACACTTAATAATGAAAGTATATGAACAGAATTTTGTTTGTGCAGACAATCTATAGAACTCCTTGAACCATTTATGACTATTTGTGCACATGTGTGTCTTATTGACATGTTTATAAATGTTGCAGAGTTGTGCTTACTCACATGGTACTACAATTTTGGGACTAGTAGATATAGTGTGAGATTTTTAAAAAATCTGTGCTTTTGGTGTTTTCAGCTTCTTTTTAGTGAGACAATGAATAAGTTTTACTACTTTAAACATTCTTTTATGTACTTCTGAGGTCTAAAAAATTATATAAGTAATGCCTAGTCAAAGCTTAAAAAATAATCTTTACTGAACTATTAAGTTTGAAAATATTCAGAATAAAGTAACCTGACTAAAAAAACAGAGGATACTGTTGTATATTTTATTTCTGTGAGTAATTGTCTTAAAATACTGAGTACTGCATTCTATATAAATTATCCCAGGCTAATTAATTTTGTGGGACGTATTTGGAAAAGATCCATAGTAAGTGAATAATATATGCTCAGGATAGATGGATGCAGAGGTGGTAGTAGAGCATAAAATTTTCATTAACATTCATTTTGAGATAATTATATTCCTTGTAAATTTAAAAGCCACAAGTGAGTTCCATCTTTTTCAAAATGGGTGAAATAAATGCTCCACCACAGAAGAAAGCTATACATTTCTGGGATTTTTTTTCAGAAAATATTGTTAGAAATCTTTCAGACTGTTTCAAACATTTTATTTGGACTTTCATAACCCCATGCTTTCAATCGGATAGCTTCACTATTTTGAGTCCAGCTTGATAGGCCTTAGCATAAATAATTAAATAATGAAATCTGAGAAAGAACAAGTAAAAAATCTCTAGTTGCAGTAATATAGGCATAGTAGACTGTTCTGCCCACCTCCCTTCTTCTCCTAGTTTCTGTTGTCATCCTTAATAGTTTTGGGACACTAGACCATATTTAAAATGCTTTCTTTTTGCTGCTTTGCAGAATGGTTTGGCTTTTAAAAAAAAAATGGATAATTTTGTGGCTGATGTCTTTAAAAATATGGAACATCATTGAAATTCTCACACTGGAAACCGTATTTGAAGTAGCTTAAGAAGGAAGTATTTTAGTTTGTGGAATGTAAAACAAATGATCAAACAGAAGTGAGAAATCTAATTGTTTGATCCCATTAGCTCTTATCTACACACTATATATATGGAATATTTTTACTTTGCTTGAAGTTGCTTTATATATTATAAAGTATTTTTTTCTTACTTTTGCTATTAAAAAAAATTCAGATATGACATTAAGTATTTGGACTGTTCCATGGCAGCGATAATATGGAGGATATGAAGATAAGTTTCCCAGCATTTTTTGAGTTGCATACGGAGAAATGAAATTGAAAAAAACACTTTAAAGTGTATTTCAAACATGACCATTGTGTACAGGTGTGTACAGGATGTGCATGTTGATAATCCTTGGTTATTTGTAGGTGTAAAACAATGTAAGTTTTAAGAAATTGATAAAGGGAAGAAAAATCTTCTAGGAGCTTAAAAGACTAAAAATCTATTAGGATTAGCCATGAATGAATTCAGCGTGTGCTTAAGTGCTGGTGTGTAACAATGGATAAATTATGTGCAATTATATTTATTTTCTCCTTTTGTCATGTCTGGTTTTGTTCATGAATGTCCGTTGTAAAGTCACAAAAGAAGGTTTGAAAAGGACCTATAGGAGGAGACAGAAACCCATGTGCTTCACTTAGGTATTAAAACAAGTAGCAATCAGGAGGAATTTTAACCACCAGAATAAAGTACAAAGAAAGTGAAATATCTCTTGATGCACTAAAAGTAAAATTATTTTCCTTTCCTGTGGTTATTTTTTATCCAAATACATATTAGGAAGCATAGTAGCTGGGATCAATATGGAATACATTTATTTGATAACTTAAAAGGCTTGTGGATCTTAGGAACCATTCAGTTTATATAGCAGTGTGAATCTTACAATATTTAATCTCTTATAAAAGGCAGAGACAAACATCTTTGTATCTCAAATTACAGGTAAAATTTGCACACCTGTTGGGACATGGGACACTCAATTTGTTCTCTATTGAAGGCCATTAATTTGAAGCAAATACTCTTACTTATAAATTCAAATTTAATTTCTGTAATATCACAGTATTAATAAAGTTGGAAGGAAGTTCTGGAGATTATCTAATTCAGTCACCCCTGTTCAATAGATATTCAGCTACAGCAAGTTGACTAGCATTCTCCAGTTGTGTTTTGAATATCTCCAAGGACAGACACTCCACAACACCTTTAGGTATCTTGTTCTACTGTGTGATTATCCTCACAGTAAAAAAAAGGTTTCTTCTTATGTTTAAAAGGAATTTCTTATATTGGATTTTGTGCCCATTCCTTCATGTCCTGTCACTGGGCACTCCTGAGAAGAGTGTGGCACTGCCTTCTCTATTCTCCCCATCAGGAATTTATACACATTTGTAATACTATCTTGAGCTTTCTCTTTTGCAGACTGAACAATTGTCTCACTGTGTCCTCACATGCCAGATACTTCAGACCCTTTAATGATATTTGCAGCCTTGCACTGGTCCTGCTCTAGTATGTCCAATTGTCATACATTCTATCAAATAAAAAGCATATTCTATAATGAGTTGCCACCAATGAAAAAAAAAACCAACTAAGCAACCCAAAGCAAAACAAAACAAAACAAAACAAAAAAAACACAAAAAAACCCCCACCTCAAACAAACAAAAAAACAAAACACCCAAAATGAACCAAAGAAAAAAAGAGCTATTGTCAGGAAACAGGAAGGAAGTCAGTGGCTGTATCAAAGCAGTGAACAGTAAGCTTTACATGAAATTGACTCAATGTGGGTTAAAACCCTGCATGAACATTTAGCCATTCAAAGAACATAAAAAGGTCTTCCAGATAAAGACAGTCAAAACTGATTTGACTAGTTTGAACCACATAACATGAATATCAAGCTGCTTCATGAAACCGTAGCTGTTTAGGTATGGCTTCTTAGATGTTTCTGTGTATTTGCAACCTGGTAGATTCTCAGTCCAACATTGATCTCAATTTTGAAAAATTAAAATAAAAGTTAGATACATGCTTGACAAGAAAAAATAATCAGTCTTGAGGCATGATTTATAAAAATAGAAGTTTTTATATAGTCCTCAATCTGTTTTCTCAACTGACACATTCTATAAAGATACAGAAAGAAACAGAAAGGTATAAATAAAGATATGTAATGCATAAGAGTTTGACGGGTGATTACTTTCTCTTATTAGACCATGGTCTGAAGAAATGGAATTAGATTATCTAGAGTAGCCACAGGATGCTGAATTATTTTGCAAGCTTGGTATCTGCTTTGGGTACTTTTTGGCTCAACTAGAAACTTCTAAATTTGCAAGAGCTACTTGTGATTTTTTTTAGAAAGGGTAACAGAAGAGCTCTCTGTTTCCTTGCAATTTTTGCTGATAATGAAATCACTTACAATGCAAGCCATTTGCATGACGGTAGTAAGAGTAAAGATTAGTAAAGTAATAAAAATATAATAGCCTAATAAAATGGAGTAAATAGTAATAATCTATTCAAAGTTAATAATAGTAATAAGAAAATAGATAATGTGTCTTAGTAATTACAATCTCAGGGCATCTAGACAAATTAGTAACCATAACTATGTCTATAGTTGTAAAGGCATCTTAGTGTAAAAATTCTTATCATGTTACTGTATTTGGTAAACAGCTTTGCCACAAATTCTGCTTAGAAGTCTAAATGCATACTGACAACACATATTAAAACTTACAAAGCATATCTACACTGTATTTATAGAAAGAAGATAAACTGTACAAGGGAAACTGCATGAATATTAAATATCTCTCAACTTTCCCAGTCACATCAATAGGAAAATCTAACCACAAAACCTGCCTGATTAATTCCTAGTGAACACTTGTGTCTTGTTTTATAATTAATAAGGTCTGAGGTTTGAGGAATTTTCTACCAGAATTATGAGTGAATTATCAAGATAAAAGACAATTATATCTTCCTCTTACATGCAAGTTGAGAAAGAGCACTTGTGTCTTGTTTTATAATTAATAAGGTCTGAGGTTTGAGGAATTTTCTACCAGAATTATGAGTGAATTATCAAGATAAAAGACAATTATATCTTCCTCTTACATGCAAGTTGAGCAAGAGTGTTAATACAGACTGCTGACAAAAAGCAGGTGGAAAGATAGCAATGTGCCTTAGGGGTTGAGGGTTGAGTTTCTTTTAGACAGCATCTGGATAGACCTGCAGAAAAAAAAAGAACTGAATTCTAGGAACTGTCACGGCAGCTGGGGAGAGGCATTGGCAAGGAATAGGAAGAGCTGTCAGAAAGGGACTGCACTTTGGGAAAAAAATTGAGCTGTATAGCATTTCTTCAGCCTAACTGAAACAACTGCACACAGACTTGGGCCTTATTCCTAGAGCAGACTGATGTCTCGCATAGAACACAGTGCAGACACAAGTAACAATTTTCTAATCCTCAGTAAACCACAGGGCAGGAAAGATAGGATGTATTCCTTGGCTACAATAAACAGTTCCTTCCCTGTCTCTCCATTCTTGGAGCCCCCAACATAAGAAGGACATGGAACTCTTGGAGCAAGTCCAGAGGAGGACCACGAAGATGATTAGAGGACTGGAACACCTCTCCTCTGAAGACAGGCTGCGAAAGTTGGGCTTGTTCAGCCTGGAGAAGAGAAGGCTCCAGGGAGGCCTCATAGCTGCCTTCCAGTATCTGAAGGGACCCTACAGGAAAGCTGGGGAGGGCATGTAGTAAAAGGACAAGGGTTAAAGGATCAAAACTGAAACAGGGGAGATTTAAATTAGACACTAGGAGGAAATTCTTCACTATGAGGGTGGTAGGACACTGGAACAGGTTGCCCAGAGAAGGGGTGCTCCCAGTGTTCAAGGCCAGGTTGGATGGGACTTTGAGGAGCCTGGCCTAATGGGAGGTGTCCCAGGCCATGCAGGGAGTTGGAGCTAGATTATCTTTAATGTCCCTTCAAACCCTAACCATTCTATGATGGTGCTATGATTCTTACATCATAGAGGTAAGAAGAGGTTATAGAGGAAAACACAGCAAGATGGAAGTGAAGGGCGTAAAACTGATAATCACTGAAGATGTCTCCTATCTCTTTTTGCCATTTTCATTTTTCACAAAATGGATCTTGCTTTTAGTGTGTTTATTTATTTTTTTTCTTGTTTTAATTAGAACTACAGTTTTATCTTTAGTTTGCAGAGACAGTTGTTCTTAAATTGCTTCCATTTTCCTCAGTGTATTGAACTTTACCGTTTGCTAAAGGTCTTACTTTTATCTATTCAAATTGTAAAAAAGGAGAAGATAAAATGCTTGGTTGAAATACAATAGTAAATTAAGCACATCACAGATCCTACTGAATAGGATGATCAATTAGTTTAAAGTAGTTAGCATAAAGAGGCACAGTTAAAATTATTACCCATGTTGACAGACAAATCAAAATGGTACCTATATAATCAGATAGATCCCCTCAATCCATAAAATAAATCAGGAACAAAAAAGCAACTTTCCTCTTCTAGAGGACTATATTTTGGCTAGAATCTGTAGCTATAAATTAGAGCTCAGGATGAAAATATTATTTTTGGTTGAAACAGGAAGCCTGAAGAGGTGTTAATTCTAATGGCCAGCATCTTAATCAGTATGACAGGGACTGAATTCTGATCCATGTAACATTCATGTAATGCACCGAATAGTGCTGTGTGACCTGGGGACTACAAGTTCACTGTTGCTACTTCTGCCTGCTGAGGTTAGGTAGAGAAGGAGGCCAGAAACCAAGTTGCACAAATTAGATTCACAGCTTTTCTATGATAAAGGGCTTCTGCTTTTTTTTTTTCTTGTGTCCCACTTCTCTCTCCCCTCCTTGCTGATGCCTGTAGACACTGAAATCTGTGGTGCATATGTGGAAAACACATCCCTTCTGGGCAGACATAAGTCAACTCATAGGAAACTTGGCCAAGTGGCACAGTGAGATTGCTGAGAGGACTTCCAGCAACATTGCTAGAGGAAAAGACCAGTGGTAGCTAAGAAGGTATCCATGCAATTGGGCTGAACCAAAGGGGTTACTGAAAAGGGCAAAGGCAGCAGATACCTCTGGTTCTTGTGAGTCCTTTTCACAGTCACCACGAGACAAGAGACGGCTCTTCAGTGAAGAAGTTTCCCAGCATTGATGGGTTTCCTCTCCTATTCCCTGTGCAATTGTAATGTGCTGGCTGACTAGCTTTCAATAATTACCAGGACACAGGGACCTTAAAAGATGGGTAAAACAAGATGAAACATTGCCTCTAGGGTATTATTTACTTTAAGGAGATCAGTCATAATATTATTCTGCATGCTGGGGTTCTTTCTTTACTGGCTTGAACATAAGTACGTGTTAATTTCACCAGCTGTTAAACAACAAAACGTGTAATACTGAGCTGTATCTACTATTCTCATCAGTGGTTGTGGTATCATGATGGAGGAAGGCATTTACAAGCACCATGGTGATTTAGTAACATATGCCGCATTGTCTTTATCTTTCTTCCCTCACTCATCTACATGTTTTTGAAAATACTGTTCAGTATTTTCAGAATAAAAGGCCAGCTAAGACCCCCAGAATAAGCCTAAATAAGCTAATATTAAAACATTAAAAAATCAGTGGCAAGTCTTTAAAAGTCTTCATCGAAGATGTTGCTTAACTACTGCTTTGCAGGTGCCAATGTAGGTACTTAAAGATACTAAGGAATTAGCTTTCATTTACTGAGAGAAAGGATTAAAATTGAAAACCTTATACCAAATTTTTAGTCTAGGAAATGTTACTCTGTCAAATAGACTATTTAATGATTTGGCTTTCTAGCTTCTCATTGAAAAAGATGTTTTCTGAGAAGATAAAAGGCAATAAAAAGCTTCTATTATGCAGAGTGGTCAGTATAGAGGAAACCAGTAGCTCTGAGAAAACAAACAGTTATTTCATTATTTATCTGCATCTAGTTCCTGACAAGGCAAAATAATACACTTTCATATCTGTTGTTTGTCCTTTTCTGAAGGTTAAGCATATGACCTTTGAATCTTCAGACTGTGAGAGAGGACAATTTGGATTAAACTATGAAGGAAATTAACAAGTTTGTATTTGTCATCTTTTGAACAGGACAGATTGCTCAAAGAGGCTTGTGCAATTTTTTAATCTTACTGAAATGTATTTATCCCATCAAATTAAATTAGTACATTCTTTTTGTGCTTTGCTCTCTATCTTGTGGACTGGAATAATACCACATTCATAGAAAAAAATTGTCTGTCTTTGCATTGGCACTGGGTAGATTTTTTAGCAAGATTGTTCTTTGGAACATGTAGAAATCCAGATCAGAGGCCTTAGAATAAAATCAACTATTAACCACAGAATTGGCATACTGTGTAACGACAGTGGTATCTCTCAACTGGGACATATCAGAAAGCTCTAAGCTACCTCACCCCTCCTGCATATTAAGCATGTATGCATGAGGACTTAGTGCACAGAAAGATGTGCTCTTTAAATTCATGCCCTACCTTTCTGCATGGTAGTTTTCCCTGAATATTTCTGTATGCAGAGTCAAATCTTACTTCCTTGCTATGTAGTCCCATAGCAGATGTGTGTCATCTTCAAGTTAAATGACCCATATTGAAGACAGTTACCTTGATGGAAGGAGGTAGATGTAATCTGAACCTAGGCGAGAAATATTAACGAGAATGAAATTGCTGCCTTGAAAATATTTGTCATGTATATTTTCTGTAAATATTACCTCCACTCAACCAGTGAATTGTGATGATTTAAGATCTTGAAGAAGAGGATATTGTGGGGGAAGAGCAGAGCATGAACACTGGAGCATGAAAGGGAAAGAAAAGAAAGCAGATCCTTATTGAATTATAAATAAGCATGTTATTCTGGAGAGGTTTTGAATACCCTGCTACTTCTGTTTCTTTATCTCACTTGTCTTGAAGTCATGTAATTTACTGATTTTTTAAATATTGCTTGGAAACAAACAACTGCATGAGAACAAACCCCAGACACCAATCTTTCCAGGATTTGCATTCTGGGGTGTGTTGATGTATGTGTACATGAATACACACATATGTATATAATGATTTACAGATGCTTAGCTTAGCTTTTTTGTTTGTTTTTAGCATTTCCTTGTATACTAGTAAGAATCTAGGAACATGAAGAGAAGAGAGATTTTCAGAGGAGGAAAGAACTAGGAATTCTCACTGACTTTCAGTGGGAGCTGTCTGTCTTGCTCTTCTCAACGACTGAAAATATTTTTGAAATGTATACAGATGTGTACTTCATTTAGTGTGGTACCCTTATTGGCTACTTGAAGTATTAAAATTCAAAGACATTGCAGTAATGAAATAAGAAAAGGTGGGGAGTTTGCGGTTGTTCTTTTTAAATTATCAAAAGATCTGGAAGCCTGATGTGGAGTCAAGAGTATGTGCAAGTTCTCACATGTACAAGGCCACTATATAATGCAAATTTTTTCCCATGAACAGTACAATGAATAATTTTTCACTACCTTGTCTGACACTTCACCCACAGAGGCTCCTGAATGCTTCTGGTTGCTCCATACATCTCTTGTTCTGAAATTCCCCCTGGAATGAAAAATACTTACCTTGCTGTTTGAGTTAGGAATGCACTGTGTGATGAGACAAAACCTGCCACCCACTACATTATGAACTTTTCAAGGGAAGATTAGTTCTTAATTAAGTTTGTTCCCAACATAAAGAGCAGCAGGATGTCAATCTTCTGCTGAATTCTCCAGGCACTACCTCAAAACCAAATATATGTAATAAAAGAAAAGTTACTGAGATGAGAAGGTGAAACTTACTGACCTGCAATATATTACTTTTAGGCAACATGTTGTGACAAATCTTCTGTACTTATGTTTAAAATTCAATCAATAAGAAATATTTTTTGTACAGGGAACTATTTTAGCTGTATCTATATCAAGGAGTTATCATAAGCAAATCAGGGATAGATTAAAAATTATACCAAATCCCCAAGAGATTTGTTCTTTTTTTCACTACTATACTTTAAAATGGCAGTTTTGTGTTCTTAAATTTGGACTATACTGTAATATTCACACTAGCACTTTCTTCTTATTATTGGAAAATATTGGTTACTTGGGCACTGAGGTGAGTTCTCTGAATTTATACTGTAGTCTTACAATAGTTTGAAGTTTTATTTCCACTAGGTGGAGCATTGTCATCATTGCAGAATTTTTTTTAAGTTAAAAAGAGGCTTTTGAAGTAAAGGAAGAGGAAAAAAAAAATTGACCTGCAGAATTTGGATCCAGATGTAGATAAGTTTTTGTGAAGTGTGTGAGGGGTAAAGCATGCAAACTCCTGTATTCCACCTTGATAGGTCTGCTTCCTTATCTTATGAATTCTGTCTCCATAGTCCCATCATTATCCTTTCAGGCTTTGATTGAAAAAGTGAATATTTTAAGGTAAAATATATGGGGTTCTGAGGCTTTTTAGCATTTCTAGGGGAAAAAAATAAAATAAAATCAAGATGGCTGCTATAGTGCAGTTCTGTGTCTAAAGGATATATTGGCAAGAACTGAGATGAAGTTTTAAGAGACTGTATTTAATGACTACTTTTGTAAAGAAATCATTCATTGTATGACATTTTGTTTCTAACAGACTCCAAATGTAATACAATTCAAAGCTAATAATTCACTGCTGAGAGGTGCCCTTATTGAAATGGTATAAGATGCAACTGAAACTGGGAAAAGAATTAGAGTAGCTTACAGAAGAGCATCTTGGCTGAGGCTTCTCTGTTCAAGCTGTGGGAATGCAGAGCACTAACAGATCACTATTAACTTTATCTGTACTCAGAAGCATAAAAGTGTTAAGATGATTGCAACACATGTGATAAAACACTGATGCTATATGCAGTTAAAACAACAGTTGTGTATGGATACTCATGGCTACCACTGTTTTCACATTCTCTTAGCTGAAATCAGCTGAATATGAGTTGTTATATCAGTTGTTTCTATTGCCTCTGTGATGGAGCTGTTATTCCCAAAAAAGCCTTGTGTAGGCTTGTACCTTTCCTTGTTGCTTTTTCTTATTTATTTTTTTCTCTCAATTTTTTTTTTTTTTTCTTACCTTGTAGCCAAGTATACGAGTATTGAAGCACTTTGCAGCTGCCTAGGAATATACAGCTTTGTCCCACAAAGCTTCATATGAATGAAAGGAAGGCACAAATGGGTCTGTAGTGCTGTAGTTGAGTCACTGTAGAATTTCCAAATAGATGAACATGAACACACAAGGACTTTCAGCTTCCAATAATTTCAATCAGAAACGGCACCTGCAGCAGAAGAGCACTGAAGAGCAGCTGTTTGTGCTGTGTTGTGAAATAAGCCATTCTGCAGCTGGTGACAGGTAGACTGTTACAGCTGAAGCAGGCTGTGTCTGCTCACCAAAGTAGACAGCAGGTTTTTGCTTGCTAATACTGTGCATATGTATTCATGCCTCTACACTGCATTGAAAAATTTGTGTGCAAATATATGCAATGAAGCTTAAAACTGGTTAGTTCAGGTGTAAATGGCTGTATCAACCCTCAGCCTTGGCTAGCTGTCCAAGAATGAGTGCACTGTTACTGAGATGTATCTGAAGGCTGGAGCTGACTGAGCAGTGAAGGTTTTCCTCCTTTGATCGTGTGGCTTTCTGACTCCAACTGAAGACATTATTTACTCTAATGTTCATTAGAGAAAAAGTTGTCCTGTTAATAAAATCATAGATGTTTGATGAAGTGTTCAGTGTTAAAACTAGATGAGTATCCTTTTTTAACTGGATGGATATGGCTCTTCTTTGGTTAAAAGAATGGTAATTAAATGTGAACATTAACAGATTGGGGTATAATAAGTTGTAAATTCAAGCAATATAATTTATTAGTTACATTTCTCCTGCATGTTCTTGTGTGAGTGGAAAAGAGAAATTCTTAAACAACTTGAGTACTGCTTCAAATGTGTCTTAAAATAGACATCTTCCACCCGCATTACTATTCTATACTATTACTATACACAACATAGGTCCACTCTGAGCAGTGGTTAAATAAGTTGTCAGTACTTCAACACTTTAAAGACAGCTATGTTTGGTCATCAGTCAACCAAAACTCTTTTATTGGACTCCATGTGCTTTTCTGGGATGTTAATTTCTACGATTCACCTGATAGCCTAGCATAATCACAGAATCTTCAGAGATGGAAGGGACCTCTAGAGATCATCTAGTCCACACACACCACCCCTCCACCACCCCCCTCTGCTAAAATACAGGACTTGTCCTGTCACTGGGCACCACTGGAAAGAGTTTGGCTCCATTCTTCTTACACCCATCCTTTGATATTTATAGACATTGTTAAAGTGTCCTTTCATTCTTGTCTCCAGGCTGAACGGTTCCAGCTCTCTCAGCCTTTCCTCATAAGAGAGATGTTCCAATCCCCCAGTCATCTCTGTTGCCTTCTGCTGGACTCTCTCCAGTTGTTCCCTGTCTCTCCTGAACTGGGAAGCCCATAATAGGACACAGCATTTCAGATGTGGTCTCACTAGGGCAGAATAGAGTGGGAGAATCACATTCCTTGACCTATTGGCCACACTCTTCCTAGTACATCCCAGGATACCCGTGACCTTCTTGGCCACAAGGGCACATAATGGTGGCCTATTGAAAAAAAGCACAAAATTTGCAAATAGTTTCTTCAGTTATGGCTTTGTAATTCACCTAAATTATCCTAAATTGCAGAAAAATATGTATTACATACTGTGTAAATTATAGCTGGAAAAAAATTAACAAAGTATAGATGGAATTCACAATTAATATTAAGACAAATGAAAGAAGATCAATGTGAAGATGTTTTTCTGCAGCTATCCACAGAATGAAAATGTTGAGAATATGCAGTACTTCAGAAGCTTATTCGTCCCCCACCACTCCTCCCCAGCTTTCAAATCAATCATGTTATTAAATCAATATCATTTTTCTTTGTGTGAGCCTTAAAGAATAACACACCAGTTTCTGTAGCTAGTTGGGTTCCTGTTTGCATACTGTTCTACTCATTATCTAATGATAATTGAGAGCCTTTTTTTTTTTTAATTACTTGGAACACAATTAAACAATAAAATGTTTACAGACATTGTCAAAAGAGCGCAGAACCTTCCACTTGCTGAAATATAACTGGCAACTTAAAAATGGAGTGTGAAGGACTATAACAAAATACATGGCCTTTTATTTTTCTCTGTGCCATTTCTCAACGTGTCTTAGAATGTGTGAAGTCTGTGTGATCTGTTAGCAAGACAAAGGAAAAGACAAATAATATGTGAACTTATATAACAAAGATATCATATAAGAAACTGTATCTACATGTAGTCTAGAGACATTAAGTCAAATCCAGTTGACAAACACAATAACCAATCAAGCACATACTTTACTATGAGGTTGAAAGATTACATGGGGCTGTAAAAAAGGGTTAGGTTGTTATAGCTCAGTACTTAATTTCCTTTCTTAAGTCTGTCATATTTCTGGTTTGCCCTTTACATTAATCTTGATCAAGACTGTTTTCAGCTTTGTAAAGGTGACTGCTTCAAAGAGCAGGGAACTGCTTATTTCCCCCTGTGCCACTGGTCAGAGATCTAATTTCTCTGGCATGAAAAGGAAGTGGCTGACAAGGAATGAGAATTTTTTTCTGCCAGGTGCTTTTGAGGCTAGGTGGTGAGATGGTCAGAGAAACATCTTTAAGCATCTTTAGTCTTAAAACATGGAAGCACCTTGTGTGGCTTTTCTTTACCTTTTCTTCTGGGGAAAATAAAAGCTTTTCCTGATTTGCTTTTCATGTCTACTAAAGAACAGAAACTTCCATTCGATAGCCCACAGGCAGCATCCGCGGTGAAGGCAACATTTTTTTTTTCCATGGAGTAAAGAACACAAAAAACCCCATTATTACTCTTGCCTAAGGTTGTAAGTCAGTAGAGGGCAGCAGTACACATGCCCACTTAACATCTATTGCACTATAATGAACATTTTATTGATATCCTAAAAGGGATGGCTTGCTATATTTATGATAACATTTATTACAGGACATAGAGTTCAGCACACTGGAACAAACCATTTAGTTTATCTTGTCCAGTAGGCACTTGACAGTGGCAGTGAATAACTGATGTCTCAGAGCAAGCATAAAAACAAACAAGATGCACTCAGCCAATTGTGCCATGCCAAACCTCTGCAGGCGATTAGCTAACATCCTCAAGCATGAAATCTGATTACCTTATTATCATTTTAGCTTGCACAGGCATGGATTCTCAGCAATGCTGTTAGTTATCCACTCTCTTTAGAAGGTAACTGTCATGTTTGCCTCAATGAGTTCCTGTGGCAATGATTTTCACAAAAATGTTATGCAAACTTTTTTCCTTTTATCAGTCTTGTTAACTGAATTCCAACAGCAGAAACATATATTAATATTAAAAATGTAAAAACTGATACTTGAATAGACAGTTAAAATATATTTTTGACTGAAAATTTAGCCAAATCTTAATTAAAATTCATACCATGATTAGTTTTCCTTAGTAATCATGATCTTAAAAATAACAGACTGTGAGCATTCTTTTTCAAAAGAGAAAAGAGCTTTTCTCCATTTCCTACAACAACTGAAAAACATGGTACTTTTAAAATTAATTCTGAGATTTTTAGTCACATGGAACTGAGAGCTGAGGAGTTAAGAAAATTTTGAAAACAGCAAGACTTGCAAAATGCTGCAAATTGATAACAGTGGGTTTATAATGGCTACATAAAAGGGAGCCCATCCTAAGCCACAATGCCCTTGAAAAATACATTTAGTAGTCCTAAGCAGGCTCAATCGATTAACCACTGACAGCCCTACCAAAGCAAATAAGACAAAAACCTAACAAGACGCACAGTCTGAACATCTATAATCTCTTGACTTCAGTTCCTTCCCTCCTCCTCTTTGCAAGCAAGCTGGAAGAAAAGATATGGCTTGAAGAGCAGCATATGAAAAACTGCAACTTCTGTGTAGTCAAACTTCTTATATTACAGTTGATGAAACTGGCATATTAGCACTATAAAGAACAGGATTAATTCTCTGCTCTTTGACCACTCTGTTGGACTATGACCATCCCTCATCACCCTCCACTATAAGTCTTCCATGGTCTGCTGTGAGTTTGGAATCATGCATGGTTAATTACTCTTTTCACAGGTTTCCATATGCTGTATCTACTCCTTTAAATGCCAGTGATATAGCACTTTATATTAGACTTTGCTGTAGTGCATAAAGCTGGCATTATTTTCTGCTATAAAGAAGCAAGGAAGTGTCAGATATCATATTGCAAAAAGGGCAACATTGAGTTAAGTGTCTAGTTATAAAAATCGGGCTGTTTGTTTCCTTTTCCCCACCCTTTGTTTGCCTTCTTGTTTTTCATGGATGCACTGCTAAAACAGTTCAGAAAACAGGTATGAAAACAAAATAGGAAGGTCCATTTGAATTGTACAGGGAGAGAGCATCAGTTTGCTGAAATGAAATATTCCCCTCTGTACCTGTACTTCACAACAAAAAGAGAAGCTGACAAAAACAGTATTTGCAGTACCCCAGAAATAATGGAGATACTCCCAGATGACAAGCTGAGGCACATTCAAGTAAAGTGGAAAATGAACAGCACGTCTCCTTTTTGCCTCCTGTATGTTACTGCTTTCAGCAGCACAAATAGCACAAAAGCAGACACTGTCTTGTTGCTTATTCTTCTAGTTACTTCTCCCAAGACAGGATTTCACATTAATCAGTTGTGGATTAAATACAAAAGCAGTCCTATAGGTGTTGGAGACTTTCACTCTTTCACCTGTGTGTGCTGGGCTGTGGGATATGGAGTCATATGCTTCTTTTCTCACCTTGTGTTGTCTTCTGCATATTCAGTTATTTGGAGCACAGTATGTTGTTGGGTTTTTTTAATATATATATAATTCTGAGAGCACACTTTACTGGGAAAACATGCTTTTCTAATGTCCACAGGGTAACTCATCTGTCTCACCATTTGCTATATGTATATTGTCTGATTTGGTCCCCTTACAATCTGACAAGTAGTATTACACCTGTTGGAACAGTAAAATTCCATGCTAGCATGAAGTCTTGGTTTCTATAAAGTTTTGTCAGCTACATACAGGAAACTTTGTCCTTTGGTCTTTGCCACTCTGCCTCACATTATAAAGTTAATTTATATAGTCTTTACCTGGAATATCTTTGATTCTTTGGGGGATGGTTGGGACGGATGCTTTTGGGTTTGGGGTTTTTTGGGGGGGGAGTAGCCTTTCTAGTAAAAAGTAAATTGGAGCTCCAGATACCATTAAGATATTTCCCATTAAATTTCAAGCTAGATGCTGCTGACTTGAAGGATATTTCAGGACCCTGCATTTATACATATGTCATATTTTCATTAGTCTGGACACTGTTGGTTTCATTCTGGACAAACTAATGGGTAAAATTACCAGACTTCTGACAGTTCCAGCAGTATGCTCATTTCTCTGTGCCATTTGCTACTCCACTTCGGAGCCTGCTGAAGCACTACCAGGGTGCTGTCTGGTTCCTGTTCACTGGAAACCAGCCTGTCTCACACTTGGTTGCTATGGAGTTACTTGTTGTCTTTCAGTCTGGAGATACGTGACTTCCTTTGCCACTTCCACCTGTAGCATTTGATTGTCTTGTTGATGCCTTTGCTCTCAGCACTGTGACCTGGAACTCTGTGTCCCAGCTCCTTGGTACTGCTCCTTTCCAGCTTATGGATCCAATTCATTTCACTTGTTAGTGTAAAGACTTTATTAAGCAGTACTCAGCTGTGTTAAGCTGCAGAACAGCTGTTGCAAGGGGGCTCTATTTGAAAGGGATTTGCATTCCTCAGGAGACCATTTAAGGATTTATATAGAAACACAAGTTTATTTAAAAAATACTGGGATATTTATCTTTTTTTTTTTTCTTTTAATGATTGGAATTCAGATGGAACAAAGAGATAGCTAAGGACATAGCACACAATAAAGAAAAATAAGTGGGAACAAAGAGTGATTTGAGAAGAAAATTGAAAGCTTAGTTTTTCAGTTCTGTGGCTTTGGTAATTGTCTTCAAGAATGTAAATGCACTTGCTTTCTTCTGAGGGAAATAGATTTCTTTTTAATAAAATTTACACTATGGAAAAAAACTCTTTTTTTTTCCTTTTCCCCTCTAAATAAAAACTCTTCAATACTTCAATTTATGCCTTGCATACCAGATAGTCTCATCTTGCCATTATATTTCATACTTGTGCTGAATGGTTTTCATTTGCTAGCTTGCTACTGTAAATGGAATTCATTAGTCTGAGGCAAAAGTAATTATAACAAAGAACATAAAATATCAGATTATTACGATGATATCTTTTTCTGTCAAGATGGGTTACTTCAACCCATTCATCATCTCACAGAAACACTAAGGTACTTTAAAAGGACTGTCCTGAATTTTAATCTGAGGACATATATAAGATTATGTCTAGTACATAAGAAAAAGAAGCACTCGAGAATGGTATCTGCAATATGCCTCATATATTAAAGGCTGATTGTTAAATGTCCAGATATTTCAACTTCTGTTTTAAAATATGACTCTCACATTGAATCTAACTTCACCAAAGTGAGTTTCATTCCTGTCCAGAGTGACAAAATGAAGCATGAATTATATGAGCAAATTCACTAGGTTGTAATCGCAACTGGTTTTAGTATGTTGAATGATCAGTATTTCAACTTTTACTCTCCAGTGAACAGGAAGGGATTTCCTCTGTGGTCCAGTAGTGCCCAGGGACTGCCTGATTTCTTTGAATTGCTTAAAGACTGGGCAGTGGAGACCACTTCACTTTCCCTTTCTTTCCTGAGTGTCATGGACATGATCTTTCTAACCTTCCTGCTGTTGTCACTGCCAGGCCAAGGAGACAGAGCTCAGCAGTACAGAGAGCCAGCTTTGTTTCCCCAAGGACCTTTAAGCACACTGTGCCCAGACAGACAGATGGCTTTGCTGGGGCACAGCCCATGGGGATACTGCCACCACCACCACTGGGGCAGAACGAGCAGCATGCGCTGTGTCCCCCTGTTTGCTGAATTGCAGACAAGTGTGTGCATGTGTCTGTACACTGTCCTGCAAGTTGGCAATTCTTCACTCTGTTACAAATTATTTTTGTCACTGGAGTCTCTCCTCGTGGAAATCACCACAGCTGAAAAACTCATACAAGTTTCTGTAACATTCTTTTTCCTTTCATTTATTCGGATTTGTGATAAATTGCATATATAAGCATTGCACAAGACTCTTATTTTTCCTGTACTTGACAGGATATCAGCAATGGCATGGACTTTATCACTGCAGAGTTGAACTCCATGCTTATTTCACATATTCCATAAAATCTGATGAAAAATAATCTAAACCCTTTGAAAACCTTTTTAATTGTAACTTTCAGTGAACCACAGTAGTTATTGCTATTTGGCAAGTTTTAGGAGTAAGAAATAAAGTCTCACAAACATGTTGCTTATGACAGATATTTTTGATACCTTTCTACAAATGTGTAGTTCAGTATTTGTAGGTATCTGTACGTATTCAAGCATATTTTAAAGTTCAGATGCATACCCTTGAAATGCATGCCTTTGAAATCATTGCTAAATCTGATAATGCCAAGACAATGTTTTCAAAAACACTTGACTGATATTTTTCTGCTAAAAAACCTTGCTCTTTTTTTCTAGAAGTAAGTCTTGTTTTTTACAACTGAATTGTGACTTGGCTGGGACTAATTAACACTATAATCTACTTGAAAATAAGTCCTTTTGTAGAACCATGTGTTTATATGGAGCAGACTGAGAAGGTAACAATATGTAAATGGAAGTACTTCACTCTTAATAACATATTCAAAGGAATATGCAGTGCAGTGCTGGCAGAGAATTTCTTGTCAGTTCAGAAAGGGCAGTACAATACAGAAAGCGTTGTTACCCTTCTGGCTAACAGGAATCTTGACTATTCAAAGAAAAAATAATTATCTTTTTCAGAAATCATCAGACTCTAAAAAAAAACCAACAACAACTGTAAAAATCTAAGGCTTCTTTAATTCAATTTTTAATTAATAATATATATATATATATAATTGTATTTGATATTGTATCTGTAATTATAAGTTTGCATGACCTAGCAAAGAGTACAGCAAGTACCATTACTCTGTCATTAAAATAGAAAGAATAAACTGTGTGGGGTAGATTAAATTATCTGAAACCAAGACATTCTGGGTTTTTTTAATCTAAATTCATAAACTACTGCAAATTTTCAGCAACTGACTACAGTATTAAGGGATTGCTTCAATATGAAGAGTAAAAATAATAAAAAAAAAAACAAACAGTGGTTATATTTACATTTTTTAATTAAGTTTGTGGACTCTCAATTTTAGTTGCTTCTTTATTGAAAGTAGAAGAATGCAGTTAGTATGAAGTCTTTTTATCTGTAGGCAATGGTCAGTTAACTTCCATTTTTTGCCCCTGATTGTCATGAATAGATAGAAAATTAACAACAGCTTCCAGTGATATTTTAAGCAGGTGAAAATCAGAGCATAGTCTCTTAAGAATTCTTGAGAATGTGACATTTGTATTGGCCCACATCAACTACTCAAACTTTCTTGTAGGACAAACTGTTGAAAGTTCAAAAAGTGTATGATTTAGAAATGACAGACCTCCTTGCTTTAACTGAGTTTAGTGTTCAGCTGAATACCTCTGTGTTGCCATGTTACTGCAAAGGGCATATTAAATGCTTTCCTCCTTCTTTTCTTGTGCTGTATGACATGGATATATCGAATAAGACACTTATTAATGTCATAACTTGTCCAGCAAAGTCTGGAGCCATATGAAATCCGAAGAGCAACATAGAATTATGGCATTCCAAGTACATAGAGCTACACAGTGAACAACTCATAGGAAAATTATACTCAAGATGGATGGTTTAAAATCTTTTCTTTACATTCAAATGTATTAATGTAAAAAAATGTATTTGCTCACTTTTAATCAGGAAAAAAAAACACAACCAAACCAAACCAAACAAACAAAGAAATCAAATAAAAAACTTCCAAGGAATTTTCATAGAGAAACTTAAATTTGAAAAGTCTTAATTTACTATTCACAGGATCACAGAATCATCACACTTGGAAAAGACCTTTAAGATCCATGAGTCCAACTCTCCATGAAAGAAAAACAAAACAACAAACTAACAAAAAACACCAAAACAGCCTCCAAAAAAACCCACACACCACAAAACCACAACCACACACCCCACAAAAAAAACTACACTGCACAACCCAACAAAAAAGCTGTCATGCCCACCAGAGCATGTCCTGAAGTGCCACTCTGCCCCAAGCCTGTAGTGTTGCATGGGGTTGTTGCAACTGAAATAAAGGATGTGGCACTTGGCCTTATTGAATCTCATACAATTCCTTACCTACGTGCAATTTCTTTGTCTAGCTTGTAGGTCTCATAGAGCCTAGCTATAAAAACAAAATAAAATTTAAGACCATGGTTAGAATTGTGGTGCTACATTTTTATGAAACATATTGAAGAGAGGAGAGAACCTCTGTCTCTGGTATCAGATTCTGCTCTGTGCTGGATGTCAGTAGAATTTCACTGATACTCATGGGTGAAAGGGAGGCAAATGTCAAGCTGAAGGGACTTTGGGGAAAGCAAAGCACAGTGTATCAGAAATTGTCTGCAAATATGCTATGGACCAGCTATATCATTGCCAAAGCAAAGGCCAAGATTCCTCTTTTATTTACTTCTGCATATCATCACTAACTCTCACTTCTATCCAATAAAGCATTTTAACACAAACTCCATCCCAGCTTGATTTTAGAGTACCTGACCTCAAGTCCAAAGACCCTAAAAACTGATGACAATGGATATTACCATAATCATAAGGAATACTGTAATACAGTTTAATTTTCATAGGAAACTATTAACATATGTATTTAAAAAATGTTTCACAATAGATAAAACTACCATACATTTAATAAATACCTAATAAAACCAAATAAGTTACAATCAACTCCATTCTTCTGAAAATATTTAAGAAGGTCATTATTTTTAAGCATCATTTGTTACTATCACTACTCCATTGACAAAAAATTATTGTGCTCAAAGCAACAATGAGCATTTGCAATGAAATGCTGACAAACATCTTAATTGTAAATCTCTGAAGATCCGATTCATATTAGCATGTAAATTATATTTTAAAAGGCTAGACTTTGCAGTCTGTTATCCTGTATCCTATGCACTTACAGTTTGACATAGATAAAATACTTCATCAGCATTCCAGTGGAGATTGCCTTTATTTTACTTCAGAAAGTAATGGCCTATTTGCTTAATATATGTATAATGGAGCCATTGGTGTTTAAGTAAAACACTAGAAATTGTGTCTCTGCCCAAGCATCCCTGAAACCACTGACTCTCACCTGGGATATTATTCAGTGTGGATAGGTCACAGAGGTTGCACCAGGATTCCAGCAAAGGGTTTATATGTCACCTACTGCTAGCTGTGTGCCATTGGATTTTCTTCCTCTGCTTCATGTTGTATATGGTTACTCTAAGGGCAGGGATCGCTCTTAAATATGCTCCAGATCCTCCATGTCACTTCCTTAGCCCAGTTGGGTACTTGGCCAGACGATGCATAATAGAGGCAAGGCTGTTTTTCCTAGTTACCTGGGTCCTCCTTCTTGCCTTTTGTGAAGATTGGAGTGACACTGGCTTTCCTCCAGTCCTCAGGCACCTCTCCTGTTCTCCAGGACTTGTCAAAGATGATGGAGAGTGGCCTAGAAATTACTCCCTTACTACCCACAGAGGTATTGAATTGGGGCCCATGGATTTGTGAGTGTTCAGTTTACTTCATCGATCCATAAACCAATCCTCTTCAACTGAACCAAAGTCTTCCTTTTGCTGGACTTACTCTGTGGCCTTGGTGGTGTGGGACTCCTGAGGGTCAGCCTTGGCAGTTACTTCCACCTCAAACCAGGATGGGTTAGAAGGTGTATCTGATCTCAGTAACCAGGACACACTCCTAGTTCCCACAGTTACAGATACAATTATTCATAGAATGGCATAATTATGATAGTAGATTTCAAATTAGGAATATTTTTATATAAATAACAGCTTTCACCAAAGTAGTCAGTCACCTACAGATAGCTTGGAAATAGTCTAGCCTTCTTGTTCTCAGCCTAACAGGAAGGATCTGGTATATATGGAGCTTGTGTCAGATTCAGACCATTTCCCTCAATGTGTATATTGCATTATGCAAGATCAGAGATACAAACCAATTGCGCAGATGTAGCAATGGAAATGGTCTGCATAACTACAGCTGCAAACTGAAATGGAGATATGCTGGAGACTAAAATATCTTCCTGTGGAAACACTTCATCTCTATAGGGACCTCAGACTTTTTGGCTGAAAAAGTGCTGGATGAAACCATGTGCCTCAAGTGAGTGACAGGTGTTTCATGCATCAGCATTGTGTATCAAGCAATGAATCATGATCTGGGGCTCTTTCCATGGATACAGAGGCCAATGATAATACTTTCCCCTTAAAAATATAAAAAAATTTCCAAAGGCATATTTTTAGAAAGAAATGGATTTTACTTAGAAATCAAAACTCTGGAGACACTTTGTAGGTTTTTTTTCCCCCAAAAAGAAGCAAAGTCATTTGTGTTCACAGATTCACTATTAGATATTCTTGCTTTTAAATTTCCTCTTTGGCTTTCAGTACTCTGTAGATTCTTAAGTTCTTTAAAGAAATACCAAGCATAGATGTTCAAACAGGTAGATAACGTACATGTCTTCATGACACAGGTCATTTTCTGTCTTAAGTAAATCATTCCTTCAAAATAGATCATATATTATAATTCAGGAGATCCTAGTGGAGCAGTCATTATAGCTAGCAATCCTGAGCTGCAGACTTGTCAAAAGACTAGCTTTGTGTTCGTGTAAGTCAAGACAGGAATTCTTTCTTTGGGAGTCATTCTTTCCTCCTCTCTCTTTTCCTCATCTGAAGCAAAAAATTTCCAAGAAGCTTGTCTAAAGTACTTACATTCCTAACAGATGGTGTCTGATACACTTTTTTCAGTGCCTTACAGTATAGGGCACTTGCAGCAAGCAGCTACAGTTTGATATTGTTCACCAAGGCTTCATCAACAATAAATGGCACATACTCAGGATGCAGCCATTTTGTCTATCTTTTGATATTCTTGATAATAAGGCATAATGTTTTTGTTTTTTTTTTTTTTTACACAGTTGCATCAGACTCTACAGAGAGTACCACAGTTTAACTGGGCAACTGGTTTGATATGAAATACACTAAGCTAGCTCTTCAGCTTAAGGCTGGTCTTCAAAAGTTACTTCAAATTGTTTGAGTTGTCAACTGAGGCAGTATTTTCTACAAAAGGACTTAAATAAAAAAAACAGGACTTCAAGGAAAGAGAAAGAGGGTTATTTTGTTGTTTGTTGCTGTTGTTGTTTTTCCTAAGAGGAAGCCAAATAAAAATATTCATTATTTTAATGTCTTAAAAGTCTTGCAGTCAATATTAATGAAGGCCATTACCAGATTGTATTGTCTAGATTTGCCTGTAGTACAGTGAACATGTAAGGTGGATTGTAATAAACACCTAGACTGCATAGTGTGAGTATTGTCCAGTGTTTTGTAAAGCTAAATCAGTAACTCAAGAGAGGACATTTCACTACCCGAGATGGCAAACTGGTGAAGCTCTACAAAAGCATTTGCCAACAGCCTCTGTTTAAGTAAATATCTTTGTTTCAGTAGTTGCTCAGCAACAGATATAATTTTCTTACCATCCCATTTGACATATTTTTATATGAGGATATATTTTACATATAAATTGCTATAAAAATATATTATATTATTGACTTAAGCATACCACCAACAAGGAAACCAAGAATGCTCTTTGTTCCAAAAAGACACTTTCAAAAGACTGGATACTTCATCATAATTATGCTTTTCCTCCTTCTTCCCATTCTTCTCCAAAGCTTCATGCAGTCAGTCTCCTACACCCTCCTCTTCTTTATTCTTATTTTGATTGGTGTGCCCTCCGAGCTTGATATGTCTATCACTTAACTACATTATTAATGCACAATTATTTATTAGTAATGAACACAGACATAAATTCAAGAGTAATACTAGATGTAAATGATGCAGCTGCCATTGGATGTCTTCATTTCTTCTTGCCCTAGTAATGACTTTTTGTTGTACACAGTATGATAGACCTACGTGGCATTCATCTCCAAGATTCCTCTTCAAAATCCGCATGCTTAAATGAACCCTCATTGTGGAAATTGCCTACACTTAGTTATGTCAGTGTTGGCACAGAAAATCTAGCAATAGCATTTATGGTTTTATCCACTGCTACAATTCTAGGAATAAAAAGGAGAGTGATGACATCTAAATTCTTCCCAAAATTGCCCAAGCTTGGAAAGGTCTGTTTCAAATAGCATTCTCAAGTTGCTTTTACCTGTAGAAGTGCTCACAGTGTCAAAACAGAAAATCGTGCAATCCAGTAAATTATCTCCAGAGATAAATCCTAAGAAAATTTTCTCTTTTCTTAATATAAAATTATTGGCTTGTGTTCCAATACCATTACTACACTTAAAATTTATTGAGTAATTATAATTAATTATATATTTTATATATATAATTATTAATTATGATTGATTTACTGTTAATATTTTTGTCATGACATATACGCAAAATAACATGAGTTCTTTGCCTAAGAATAATTCAGAAATTGTTTACTAAGACTAGTCCTTTGTCAGTTTGCAAGTCATGTGGCAAAACTTTGTCATGTAATTTACCTCTGTTTTATTTTGTTTACTTCTATCAACAAATAATTTGATGAAGCCTGATGTGTTAGTGAAGACACAAATTATTTCAGTAATGCTTGGCCTTTTTACTTGCAGTGGTTTTTTTTCCTCAAAAATAATTATTGTGCTGGCTTTGAGCAATGGCAAACTTGTTTCTAAATATGTTTGTCTCTCCTTTGAATATAACTTTCTTCTGTAAAATATTCACAACTGCTCTTTTATGTCTGAAAACATTTTAAGGACATCTAGTTTTACAGTTTCTGCAAGGAGGATAATCATGTCACTTCTGAGATTACTCTTTAAAATCATGATACTTTCAACCCTCGTGTGACTTCATTAAGTTATCAACATCTGGCAGAATTAGTTGACCAAGTGATAGACTGACAAGATCTTTCTAGTAATGCTCACTGGATTATTCGGTTTTTCTCAAATATTTAATGCAAGAACTCCAAGTGTCCTTGGTCTTTACAAATGCCAGACTCCTAACAGTTTGACTCAGGATCAGCAATTAAACCAATAATAAGAATGCTCTCGATTCCCTCCCCATCCCTCCCAGGTTAGGGAAAGGAGAGAGATAAGAAGGAGGGAGACACTTTCTGGATTGAAAACTAAACTAGACTGCTTTAATTAAATACTAATTATAAGAAAATATGTACAATTATATTCAAATACGTTCAGGAATGTGTAAAACGCTGTTGCCTCCCACACCCCCAGCAACTCCCACAGCATCTCCTGAGCTGTGAGCAGTCCTGAAAAGTCCCAGAGCTGCCAGAGAGAGAGGCAGATCAGGCAGAAGCTGATGGGAGAGGTATGAGGGTCAGGAATGCACGACCCTGGGGATCAACAGTGATGGATAGATGGAGTCCTCCCTGGACACTGGCCATGAATGAAAGAGAAGGGAAGAAGAAGCAGGAAGATGCTTCCATGATCCCTGACCTTACACCGAGCTTACGTAGATATATGGAACGGAATACTTTGGTCAATTATGCTGTCTGTCTAGTCCACTCCTCCCCACAGGGGGGCTGCAGATACAACTCTTCTGCTCCCTTAAGCAACTGAAGCTGCAGAACAAAATGCTCCTGATATGAGTTCCTTGGCAGTAAAATAAACATTCTAGTGTTTTCAGTCCACTAGCTGGAAAACTTGCTGCTATTTACAAGAGAGTTCTCTAAACAAACAAACAAAAAAAATCAGTAAAAGGAAAATTTGCTTCATCCTGGCTCAAACCACGGCATCCTAGAGATTTGCAGAAATTGCCATAATGTTATTCAGGTATGTCAGATTTCTCAGCAGACTCATACAACTGCATCATTTTCGAGAAATTAACCAGTACCTCTTAAAGAATTCTGTTTAAGACCTATAATCTGAGTATTTTATTTGCTGTCTCTTCTATTGTCTGAGAATTTGCGATTCTTCAGTCTGAGCCAACAAGTTTCCAAGTTGAGTAGCTAACAAACTTATTAATCATGTCTGAATAGTCACATGATAGGAGACATAGTATAGATCATATATCATAATTCAGGGAACCATGGCATGGATGGGATTCACACAGAGCATCCACATCCTTTTCTCGCTCCTCATAAACCTAAGCAAAATGTGAAATCAGTGTAAGAAATTCAGAAGAGTGAAAGGCTTCCATTAATATCCTCTCTTTGATAACTCTGGTCCCCTTCAAATAGATACATGCTTTGTGAAAATGAGTAATTATAGAAGGCTTAATCAAAAAGCACTTAGCAGATGTTATCTCAAGCACGGCTGATATATTTAAGTGCAACTTCCAAGTGGGCCACATCAGCAGTGTAATTATCTTGTAGGCAAGATACTTAAACTTCATCTTTCAATTATAAACCTGCTTTTCTTAAAATTTCTTTAAATCTGCCTTTTTTATTATTATTTGGATAATTTCAACTCCTTCTTTAGTACTTTAAGAAAGCTTTCTTGGGTAAGGCTTTTTTTTCTTTTTTCTTTTTTTTCAACAAGAGAATGAGTATCATGCCTGTAACCTTCCTTCTAGTTTATGGTGTGTATTCTTGGGTATTTTTTTTAAATTCACTTTCTTTCATGTCTTCTAAACAACATTAATCCTTCCGCAAGGTCAGCAATACTTTATGTTTCCAAAATACCAAGGAAATTATTTCTTATGAACAAAACCATTTCTTCACAAACAGTGTTTACCAGAATGTTCAGAAACTAGATTATGTCACTCTCTGTTGTTATTTTGACTTCTTCATTGCTGGAGCACAGCTGTGCCTTTTCATGAGAAAGAACTTCACCAACAATCTGTTGACTTTGTCAGCAGAGGACCTCATTTAGCTTCTTCTTCATGATACAGATTTGCACATCTGCACCTGCACATAAAGTATTTTAACTGGGTTTTCATTCCTTTTCCTTTCATTTAGATGATTGCTTGTCTTAGCCAAACATCTATCTCTTATGTTAAATCACTTGGAGCCTCACTGAATTTCTCTACCCAGTGCTATTTTATACCTGAACATTTGTCAGAAGAGTATTCAAAAGTTCCAAATGTGAATATGCTTACTGTTTCTGATTATATCATATCTGCTTTATCTCTCTCCTGCCGAAGTTTTGACCAAAACAGGAGTATGACTGTGAAACTCAGAAAAGGATGCCATGAATTGATGTCTCAATGGGACATTCAATTGATGTATGAATCTTCTGAATTTCTGTCATTTTATTTGTATCTGCTATGAATATTTGAAAGATGCATATAGGATCTGTCTTCACTGTCTGATTTCATAGATGGGACATTTATGCTTCAAACCTGCAATAAAATATTACATTGATTATAACTTACTTTATGCAAATGACAGACATAGTAGCAATACATAGAAAGCTCACTTTTGTGTTATGACATCACATTTTAGTTCACATAAAATAGAAACTGTTAACACATATAAATAATTCTCCCTGACTCAGAGTTTGCCACCTCAAATGATAGTTCTTGTGATTGCTTCATTGCCTATAGCTCTGAGCAAGTTAGAGAGCTAGAAATGGTATGACCATAATGAAATTATATTAACATATCCAATCCAAAATCATGTTAGCAGAAGCAATAACCCTCCCCCTGAACAATTCCTGGGATGAGATTCTCAATTCAATTTATTTCTGATAGCCTAAGGAAATATAAGAAAAGCTGGAAAAACTGCATATATATCTGTGTGCATAGGTAAAGTTTCGTTATGTTCTGAAAAGAACACAAGTTCATTAAAGGTATTTTGACTTTTTACTTGTCACCTGTACAGTGAAGGGATAGTTTTTGACCATTGAAGTAACAGATAATTTGATGTTTGGAGCAATTATATTTTGTCTTGGAAAACATTTCTGTTTCACAACAAATACATGTTTTCCATATCCTAAATGATTGGTTTCCATCTACCAAACACATTAATTCACAAAGAAAGCATTTTTTTTTGTTGCAATACAATTTATAGTAGGTAAGGGAAACATTTATATAATACAAAAGAAAACAATCACTAAAAGGGGTCTTACCAGCTATCAAGCTTGGTAACAGTGCAATTTCCTGAATGAAAGTCTTCGGCTTAGGTTTATTACAAAGATCTACCAACCCATTATGAATCTAAGCTTTTCTTGTCTCTGAAAACCACAGGGTGAGATACGTGGTGATGGTGGCAGCCCTAGAAAAGCTTAAGGCTTTTACTGTTCTAGTTGAGAAAAGTAAGCCCACAATGAGAGCTGCCAGGGTCATCAGCTCTGCCTATGGACAGTTGCTGACACATAGCAATTCCCTAAGGAAGGAGAGTCACAGCAGCAGCAGCAAGCCTTTTTTCTCCCAGGGCTCTGGCATTAGCATTTTTGCAACTCCTGTCTTGCCATGTCTGGCATCCAGCTTGCTCTAATCAGCTACTTCTTTTGTTTGTGTGTAGCACTGGCACTGAGGTGGATTTGCACATTTCTCACAGTATAACAACAAGGCAAGTCCATTTGGTTAAGATCTATTCAGACAAGTCAGACAACTGGGACCCTAACTGTCTAAAGTAAGGCTATATGCAAGATGATGAGCTTCACTCAACCAAGCCACAGCATCAGTTTTTCCTTGGTAGCGTTCTCATGGCTGAGCTTCCAAAGTAAAAGAAGTCATGGGCAATGTAATGAGATCAATCATAAATGATGTAATGAAATTGATCATAACATAAGTAGGTTTTTGTGTATCTTGGGATGTGAGAGCAAAGAGCAATCCATAGGTCAGTTATGTCGGTTTTGGGGGGCACAAGCCCAGTCTGAGTAGGGGAAGAAATGCCACATGAAGATCTTCAGGAATCAAGCATGCACTGTCTCTTTATTAGATCTACCATGAACCCGAAGCTTCCACAGAAGGAAAGGGTACCTTTTGGGGAAAAAAAAATAAATAAATCTCATAATAAATTTTAGACAATCAGTTAAAGATATACTTACACATTCTTTTCTTCAAATGTCATAACAAATAGCCTGCTGGATTTGTGTTTCATAAGTCACTGCTGCATTTGATCTTGAAAGACGTGTAAATGGAAACGACTTTTTAATGCTTTGTAGCTACTTTCATGTTGCATGAGTGGTTCTTCTCAAAAAAAAAAAGCAGAAAGATAATGTCTGTTTACTACCTCTATGACAAAATAAACAAGGTAATATAAAATTCCAAATCAAACTAACAGACTATATTGGCAGGTGTTTATATGAGGTGATATACTCCAAGAACATAGAAGTTCTTGGTAAGGATACTGTACAAGGCTGTTAATTATCATACTGGTCAAGAGAAATGTAAATATATCTGAAGAAAGGATGGAAAGAAACCAGAAGGAATGGAACAGTCATGGAAAATTTGCATATTAATGGGTAAACAAAGCTGTTGCAAGCTACTTCAGGTGAGTATTTATGCCCTTACATATTATGGCATCTTCATAATAGTTCTTGGAGAAGAGGCTTAGCTCTCTGATGGTGACTTGGATTTGTAAACTAAACTAATTCATATGTTTAATGAAGAACCTTATTTTATATGAGTGAGATTTTCAACTTCTCACATGGTATGTTTGAATCACTAATTGCTAATTGCAGATTCCTTCACTGTTCTTTTTAGTGACATATTTGTACCAGCCACTGAAAGATTACATCAAGAACATCAATTGATGCATAAATATTTATGAATACTTAAGTGGAATAATCAAGTGTAATAAACTCTCCAGAGACACTGCTGGTACCTGAAGAGAATTTTAAGAATCATATAACATATACATATGTGCTGTGAAAAAGTTTAACATTTGTCGTGCCACAGTCCCTATCTTATTAGAGGAATTTATTTGATTTTCGCATTTCCAAACAAACTTTTTACTCAAAACACTTTCTGAGGTGTGAAAGAGTTGTATAGGCTCGTAAGAATCATTTTACTCCCGATCTACTTCTTGAGAGGTGCCCATGACAGCTAGCTTTGTGACTTAAAATTTTATTAACACTGCAGGTTTTTTCCCTTCATAAGTACAGAGCTCCTTTAACTTCTTATGGTTTTATTAACAGCAGAGGTTAGCAGGGAACCCTGCACAGTAAGAAAACTAAGCACAGCAGTAGGCATCTACAAGGTACCTTGTTCCACCCCATGAATAAAGTTACTTGCCTTTCAAGCATAGAAGCCTTAAACAGTGCAAAGGAGTGAGAGAGTTGTTCCCCACTCTTGCTTCCCTTTAGAAGGACAGCAAAGTCTTTCTGCTGGTTATCTGGAGGAATTCGCCATTTTTGTTGCTAATCATATGAAGTTACCCTATTTCCTTCCTTGGTTTGAAAGCAAATTATTAGTTATGAAATTTTATATCAGAATGCCACTGACTATTCACTGGCTACTAAGAAGCATAATTACAGGTAACAACTCTATCACATTCTATGTAAAACACAAAAAAAGCTATTCTCCATCATGATGATATTTTTTAAAAACTTCATTAAAATATTTTTTTTTTCCATATTTGACAGAAGCAAAGATTTGGAATGCAGATACAGGCAGACCCACATATTGTCTCCTGCTGTCAGCATGCTTAGCCTCTTTAATTCATTGTTTTAATACTCCAGCCATTCCAGAATATTTCTATGTAATTTTTACTTCCAGAGCTGTCAACTTTTAGGGTGGACAGAAAAAGCTGTAATGCCTGCCTCACTGAAAAGGTATTATCCAGGAATTCTGCCTTTAGGCTTTGTCATCATCATTCCTGGACCCCAGCATTGTCTAAAGGCATGGACTACAGTTCTTTACATTTCTCATCTTAATGGACTGATTTGTTAGACTTTAATATAGAATTATGATATTTAGGACTGATAAAATTCTTAATCTACATTCAGCAAGCTATACCCTCCAGCTTTTTGGTGTAGAGACTGGAATTTTCATTCCAGAAACTGATATTGCCCCAACCACAATCCACAAAATGTTCAATGACTTTCATTGAATTAGATATAAAACTAGCAATTAATTTTACTTATTCTTAAGTTACTTTTGTGAAATCACTGTGCTCTCAAGGCTTTGAGTGTTATGAATAGTATTTTTTAATGATACATAAAAAAGCTGACAACCCAAATATTCTAACTTGAGTTTGACAGTTTTAGACTATGATCTTGCTTTGAACTTGATGAAGACAAAGATGATCGCAAACATCAGGGATCAAGAATTGACACAAAGTGAAAGCTAAACAGATCGGGGTCACTGGAGTGTGTGCACCAAAGGACTAAAGAATGTGCTTATATCCTCTGAAGTGTTACTTAAGGCTGAGGTGATTTGCTGTGTTTGTCCCTGGAAAATTTGCATTTCAGCTAATGCAAAACAATAAACACCACAGGCTGTTTCCACAAGTCTTAAAAGAAGCTGAAAAAAAAATGACTCATTCAAAATGAGCCAGATTGCTACATCAAATAAAACACAAAATATTGAGGTTTTTTTATGGTAATCATATTATCCTTTTTGCACCATATTCCCTCTCTGCAGTTCATGCAGCTAGTTATTACAGGTAAGATGGTCAGAAGAAACTGTCATTGTTTTTGCTCTCCCTATTCACCGAGTATGAGACCTGCATCCCAAGCTTGGTCTTGCATCTTTCATCACCATTGAACACACAGAGATAAATAAAAAAGCTCTGATGTTCCATTTTTATTTTAATTTCTAAAGGCATTTCATAAAGCTCTGTAATGTATGTTCACTCAGTAATACTGATTCTCTTTAAACATTTTTCAGTATTAGTAGTGACACAATAATCTTTTTTCCATTAAAAATATTTTCCTCAGTGATAAATAATCAGCTTCAATGTCAGTTATTTTGACTCCATTTTATGGAGAGATGGATAATCACGCACAGTCAGATACCTAGTTACAGAACAGGTTTGCATACGTGTATAACTTTTTTTTTTTTTTTACATGCATCCACAAATAATAACAAATGTATATTTGTAACTCCCTTTTTTCTGCTTTTCATCTAGGAGGTACATCATTCGATGTGTTGCTTTAAGAGAAAGGAACAGAACTACTTACTAACTAGGTTTTTAAGCCTTCATTTCATTTTCCTTTTCTCTTGGGCTGTAAAATAACTCGGGAAACATGAGACATTTAGCATGACTAATTAATCCCCATCTGATGTTTTTTCTAATATTATTACCATATTAATTAGCTAATTACCCTAACATTGCCAATGGTAATAAAATAAAAAGTAATATTGCAACCACTCTTGCTGAGTTGTAGTCTGGCAAACCTCACTGCATTTGAAATATTTCTGAAGCAGCATACATTCTAGGGAGGAAAACAAGGTAAGAGTTGCACCCTATATCAAATCTATTTGTTTGATAACAACAGAAATTCTAAACTGCAAGGCAATGTGTAACTTTGGGTACTGATATTCCCTTTCCAAACTATGAAAGTAATACATGTACCAAATGGTAATTTTATTAATAAGAGAAAAATGGCTCAATAATTCAGTATATGGCAAATGAATAAATTACTAGGTAGACAGGTATCAGTTGGGTAATCAGAGATTATTGTGATGGGACTGTTTAGAAGACTGACAAATAAAAGCAGTTTTCAAACTTTACTGAATGAGTTAGTGGCATGCTTCTTTCTACAGTTGTGCTGACAAATTATTAATCATGGTCACTATATACGCAAACCTGTTAGTCTATTACACCTATGTACTGAATTATCTGTGAGGATACAGTAACAATGAGCTGATGATGAATTGTTGGTGACAACGACTGTGCTTTGTGTTTTCAATCACTGAAGTCCAAGTGATCAGGCTGAAGAGTTCTTTGATGAGAGGCCAAAATCTAAGTGGTTTTGTCTTCTTTCTTCTCTGATTTTCAGCACTGATGTTTTTATGCTATTTTTCTCTCCCCAAAGAGGGAGTCTAATCTGTCCCAATCCTGCTTATCTATTTTCCTTTGTTTTGCCAGTCATCCTCTTGTGTACTCAGTGCATCCTGCTTCTACTCCCTTGTATTTGCCTTTTCTCTGTCTTGATAAGGCAAAAGTCTTAAATTTTGTGTCAGTCTGATGCCTTTTACGTATCACTACACCCCTCTTTGCTTGCCCTTTTGGTGGTCATACTGCTTATATACTTAATAAAATGCGTTTACATAGTGTCTGGCTAGGCCATGATAAAACATGCAAGCATAGTGTTGTTAAAGTGCTTTAGTTTGGTTATAATAAAAGTAAAGGCAATTTAATATTATTTACACCCTTATCCACACACTTGTAATTTGTAGATATTCTAGTTACAAGAGTTAGGCAGCAGAGTGTCAGCTCACGTTGATTGCAACTGAAAATTATTGCCTTAACATTTTTCTATGGTAGCTATGCAAAGCATGTTTAGCTAACTCACCTCAATGACCAATGAAGTCTTTATGAGTATTCAATATGTGACTTCTGAAATAGAAATTTACTTTATTTAGTGTCGGCAAAATAAAGAGGACAGGAATAAAGTTTAAAAACATCACTATTCTTTGACTAATAAACATCTAAAATTTTTCTTCTCTGTCTACCTCCACAATGTTAGCATGGGACTTGGTTGCAGTTTGAAACTGGCAGAGATAGAAAGCCTCTCTGATGAGTTCAGATTTCTGGCCTAATAATCTAAACTGAGTCCATGAAAATAGTCTGGTGCAAACCCACAAAAAGGAGCCTATCCCAAAATGAAGCTTGTCCAGCACCAGTTGACAGTGCCATCCAATCATCACTCAGTACTCTGTCCAAGCAGTTCTCTGGCTGTGTTCAAACTGCTCATATAACCAAGTGGTCACCACAGTGTGAAAGTATCAAGACAGTAGAAAAATGTTCTGTGTTTACCTCTAAATCTCACGGCTCTTCTCTGAAGTAACGTGAATCTCAGCAGGACCCCCAAAAGTGGGTGATGCCATATTATCAACGCAGAACACATGCACTGCTTTAGTCATGCTACAATCTCATTTAAACTGCTCTTGCTTATCTTAGGAAAAACAAAACCAAACAACAAAACAACATAAATCCTACCCTAAAGTTTCCCAAAACTTTAAAACTTTCTGCTTCTGGCCTTTTTTCTGCAAGTCTGCCTTTATCATCTTTTTTCCTCAGGTGCTCGCTCCCAGTAGCTGATAATCCTAGGCCCTGATATACTACCTCCACAAACACATGAGAAAACTTGCTCTAAACGAGATGTTTTGTTTAGGTTTGTGTTCCTTTCTTGTGGGCAGCTAAAGGAAAGTGTTTTAATAAGAATTGGGATTTTTCGTTATTATGTTCTTCAAGACACCTTAAGAGATACTCTTCTGTGTTAATTAATGCAGTCATCTGAGAGCACCATGAAACAAAACACCACAGGAATGCAGAAAACAGCCTGTTCTTTGAGTTTTCTCTAAGTTTTAACTTACCTGAAAACATGGGGAATCTTGACTAGTAGTTTGTGCAAACTACTATATAGTCTTGTGAGATGTCAAGAGTTGAATCTCATTCATTTACAGCATTGAGAATTATTTATGAATACATTTAAGAACCAGAAAGAAATGCAAATTATTTAATTTTACATTATAAGGTACACAGATTATGCATTTACAAGGTAATTATTGCTTTATCAATGATTGCGTTGTTTTACATTTTGAAAGTTGCTATTAAAATGCACTGCTTTTGAAAGGCGGAAATGCTTTACAAAAAAATATATTTATTAACTTCCTTTATCTTAAAAAATGAAAAAAAAAATATTAGCTTGTCCATATGGGCATTTCCAGAGGAGTTGCCATTTCACTCAGCAGTATAGAAGATGCAAATTGACTCAAAGATTAAAAACTACACTATAGCTAGAAAAGATCTTCTCAAACTTTTATCTGTTAAATCTCAGCTCCATGTTATTTTTATTTCAGTTAGAAGGATTTCTAGAAAGATTTAAAGTTATTTGACTTGCTAGATAACATTTGAAGTTAAAGGAGTTTTCCTCACCTCTTGCTACTGAACAATGTTTTTATGGTTGCCAATATGATTCACATAGATACGTAGTACATGTTGATTGACTAAACATCTTTAAACTTCCTGACATTGTAGAAAATGCGAAACTATGATTAGCGGGGGGGGAAGAATTTTTTTCTAGAGCTGTTCAGCAGAATAGTAGTCACTTTCAAGTTAAACGTTCACTTTTCAATCTACTTGACAAGGAAGGCCTGTAACTTACCCTCAAGCCATGTAGGAAGCCATTCTCTCCCATCTGTTTTACGCCAGAAGAACTCCCAGAAGGTATCTCCCTGAGTTGGACAAGGGGTCCATTTAGCTTAATATCCAGGCTCTCAAAGTGGCAAAATATGTCACTATAGAGAGCAAACAAGTTGGAGGCTCTGCACAGCCTGTTCCCATCAAAGTTAGTGCTATCTCCAGTTGTTGGATATGAAATGTCAGAGAGGACATACATATATACCTTTTTCTCTTACAACTTATTTGTGGACCTGTTGTCCATGAATTTGTTTAAATGATTGCTGAACCTGCTGATGCTGTCTACCTTCAGAGTTTACTGTTGCAGCATGTTCCAGATTATTGCTTATTGTTGCATAAATTACTTACTTCAATGTTTGAAAAAAATCTCCTATTAGTTTCCATTGTCCTCTATTTTTATTGTTAGATTTTCAATCTATTAATCAAGTTATGATTTTGTAAATCTTAATGCCATCCTTCTCAGTTCCCTCCTTTCAAAATTTCCTACCCTTTCAGTCTCTCTTTGTGAAGCAACTGTGTCATCTCCTTGGTAATTTTGGTTGTCCTTCCCTGAAACATCTCAAACTCATCTACACCCTCCTTGGAACAGAATTGTACATGCTACAGAAGAAATAAGGGAAACAAGGTTTTATTCAGACACAAAACAACCCCAAACTTTTTTTTTTTTTTTTTTCCCCAGCTTCCTTCTTTCTTTCTTTCTTTCTTTCTTTCTTTCTTTCTTTCTTTTTCTTTCTTTCTTTCTTTTTCTTTCTTTCTTTCTTTCTTTCTTTCTTTCTTTCTTTCTTTCTTTCTTTCTTTCTTTCTTTCTTTCTTTCTTTCTTTCTTTCTTTCTTTCTTTCTTTCTTTCTTTCTTTCTTTCTTTCTTTCTTTCTTTCTTTCTTTCTTTCTTTCTTTCTTTCTTTCTTTCTTTCTTTCTTTCTTTCTTTCTTTCTTTCTTTCTTTCTTTCTTTCTTTCTTTCTTTCTTTCTTTCTTTCTTTCTTTCTTTCTTTCTTTCTTTCTTTCTTTCTTTCTTTCTTTCTTTCTTTCTTTCTTTCTTTCTTTCTTTCTTTCTTTCTTTCTTTCTTTCTTTCTTTCTTTCTTTCTTTCTTTCTTTCTTTCTTTCTTTCTTTTTCTTTCTTTCTTTTTCTTTCTTTCTTTCTTTCTTTCTTTCTTTCTTTCTTTCTTTCTTTCTTTCTTTCTTTCTTTCTTTCTTTCTTTCTTTCTTTCTTTCTTTCTTTCTTTCTTTCTTTCTATCCCTCTGTCAGAAAATAAATGTTAAATCCAGGTACATTTAATGAGAATGTTAACTTATGTTGTTCTTTTCGGATATAAATTTAATGGAATTTTGTTTAAAAGATGCAGCACATATATTTAAGGTGTTTATATTGGAGTTATCACTAATACACTCACTTTCAAATGAGCAAACCATACCTAGATAACTGTAAGCAAAAACACTTCAGATATTTTTCCTATAGATGTAGTCTACAAGGTGACCTTATTCTTCAGAATATCAAAGCTCTGTTTAACTGTAGGCTGGTAATTCTCCTTTGTCTTAGGAATAATTTGAGTTGGAGAAATGACAGAATTTTTACTTGTTGATAATGCCACAAAAAAGCCAGGCTCTCAATTAATTACCTTTTCTGGTGGTCGAAGAGAACCTCTTATTAATCTTATAATTATTGAAACCTGTAATAAAGTTAAAGGAAACCAAAGAATCTCTAACACCATAAACTCTTCAGCCTTTCTCACACTAAACATGCATGGATCCATTTATACCCGTGATCCTCTTTTCTTTTGAGTTATTAAAAAATTATCTAAAAAAGCACTAGTAAATTAACTGCATATTGCAACACTTTACCAAAATCATGTTGATCGATATACTTTGGTGAGTAAAAGGTACTCTGACAGAGACTGTCCAGTGCCCAGTTCCTCTTTCCCTGGGGACAATGCCCATTAAAGACCTGACAATTATCACTCACCCACAAGACCAAACAGTCCAAGAACTGCTACAGCTGCAAATTCACTTAGCAGGGATATAAGACACTCGCAGTGTGAAACAGAATAGTTAATTAATCTACTCTTAGCTACTCCAGGCATCTTTCTTAGGTCCTCCTAGTGTAAGGAGCCCAGGCTCTCTAGGTAAGCAAGGACTCACCAAACTCAGAGCAAATACCAGTCTCAACAGTGAGAGAGCCAGCCCTGTCCCTCAGCATGACCAGCCATTCCTCCTGGAACAGCTTTTGGACCATAGGATAGAACAATATTTTATCTGGTGCTTCTCTACAGGATAGATAGGTTCTCATATCCAGCAAACACTCATAGGTTGCAATTATTATCAGCAGCAAATCTTTTCTTGAGACTTCTTTGTTATAATGCCAAACTCTGTACACTGATGTAAATTTAGAGTATCATGCAGACTAAGCTCAGAGAGAGTAGAATCTGACCCATACTTTCAATTACCTGATGTTTTTTCTAATGAAGACAGTACAACAACCTCCAGTTTTAAATATGATCTTTCTATTTTTCTGAGTTTATGAATTAGGATTTTCTCATTCGGTAGCTCCAGCTATGTGTAAATTATTATATGACTGAAAAAAAAAAATTCTGAACACTTTGATTTAACTAAGAAGAAACTAATTAAAGCTTAGAAGACAAGGGTGTTGTATCCATTATGGTAGATGCAAACCTGGAAGATTAATCTAGAGGTCCCAACAATAGCACACAATGCACTTAATTGTCCTGGATTAAAAAAACAACCAACCAACCAAAGCCAAACCAAACCAACAACAAAACGACAAAAAAGCAACAAAACAAAACCTTTTCTAAAAGAAGATAAGAGGTCTGTTGCTGGTTTGAGAACAGTTTGTGGAGGCTGAGTGTCTTGAACTGTCACAAAATGTTGCATCCATCTTATCTATTAACAGTCTAGGGAAGACCATTTCCAGAACGCAAAAGTTTAAGACGAGTTCACTTCTCAGGGTTACAGCTTTTAATGGACTGACTGTCACTGATAAGAAAATGATGGAGGAGCACAATGCTCTTGCAGTCTCATTAGCTGGGTGTATTATGTGATGTTAAATTTACCAACCTGCAGAATACTAACAGACAGTAGCTGCACAAGAGTGAAGGAGAAAGCAATTTAAAGTTATACTTGAAACTTTTACAGTGTAGCTGTTGATTTGAAATAACAGTTTGCAGTGTTTTTTTGTTGTGTTTTTTTTTTTTGTTTGTTTGTTTTATTCTGGGCATACCTCTTCTAGGATACAGTTTAGTTGTTGTTCATAATAATAATACACAACAATACACAATTAACAACTACCAACCAGGCAACAAAAAAACTTGCAACACAAACAGAAACAGAGTATTTCCTGGTTGTGTTTCTTGTTCCAATGATACACCTTTTTTTACTATTCTTTTTCCTTACGCCAAAAATTTCAGTAATGCTGCCTTCTTTTTTGAGAAAAAGATGTGAAAATACCCAATAAGAAACAAATGGGGATTCACTCCTTAAAATTGCTCCACTGCCAAATACAGTTATTAAAGTGTAAATGTGGCATTTTATTTTTTTTTACATTGGGGAAAATTTAAGCCAAGAGGCTGAGCTTTTGTAATTTATACAACATTAGTGTTCAGCACTGATATTTTGTAATTGCCTGTCACGTATTGTTAAATACGATGCAAATACTTCTCCATATATCCTCAACCTAATCAATAGTTTTCACTACAAAATAATTATAAATATAAAATACTCTCTATGCAACAGAAACTTTCATTTATAAGTCTCTCTTTCTAACTAGGATGCAAGCTGGAAACTCTGCCAAAGAAACACAGACTGAAAGACAAGAAACACTGAAATATTTATGTGGAGGGTTTTTTTTCTTCAAACCAGCCATGCTGGAGATGTATGAAATGGGGTAAACCAGATATTTCTGGCTGTGAAAAAAATTAATAATTAGCTAAAAATTCTCTGTGATAGCCTTGTCTCTGCAGTAGTGTTAGTACCATTTTGTTACAGGTCAGCATATATTCTTAAAACTTTGCCTCGATGATCTTCATGGATCTTCTGTTTCATGAATAAGTTAAACCTCCTGAAGAGTCTGCAGTCATTTGATTCTGGCTGCTCCTTCCTCTGAGAGATGTTGACATACCCAGCCTATCTGTACCTTTATACTACAAACGCTCATGTGTGCTAGAGCTACTGTTCCACTACATCCTACTGCTATCCCAGCATGGGAACAGGGCATAATACTCAGGTTAGAAGCAGGCAGGGAATTCAGAGTTCTTTCCTGATAGTTAAGAAGAACTCTGAATAAAAGGCATATAAACCTTTCTTACAATAAAAGGGAAGAGACATACGTACAAGAATACAACACTTGAGAAAGCAGAAGAATCTACAAGCAGCTTTCTGTGGGGCTTCTAGGACGGTCAAGGGCTGTTTTGAACCAAAGGATTTTAAAGGCTTGCCTGTACTCTCTGAAAATGATCCCTCAAAAGCTTTTAAGAATGTTGTGGAAAATTTATTTTAAAAGTTGTCTCTGGGGCCAGCTGAGATATCTGTAAATAACAAGCTTGATTTTCTGAATTTAACAAGACAAGCTGCACCCACGCATTCTCATCTGCATGTCACTGAACTGCAAAAATACAAATTTTTTTATAATGCTGATGATTTTGATCTGCAGAAATTGAAAAATGCTGCACTCAAATTGGTGAAATCAAAGATGAGAGTATATAAGAATGTATCAGAGCACACAAATATTTGTTTCCTTTCTTTATGGGTAATTTCAGTGCCATGAAACCACAATTCAATGTTTCCTTTTATCTGCAGAACTCCATGTTTTGTGTCAACACCAATAAAGGACTCTAAAACTTCGTTTTCTAGGTTAAAAATTCTCTACCCTTTGATTTAGAGTGAGGTGACTATCAGCTTATGTTTTCTAAAATGTCATTTGCAATGACTGGTGCTTTTACCATCAAAACCAGGATACTGAATTAAAAATCCTTACCCTGCTCCAGTATAGTTTTTGTAGTGGTACTTGTAATGCAGTAAGGATACATTAGAAAAAAAATGTATTATCTGATGTCAGAATTACCAGCAGAATATAGGTCTTCAAAACTTTGCTTGCAACTTTGTTTTGTTTGTGGTTTTTTTTTTATTAGAAGCAGGTATGATGAGATGGAAAAAAGAAAAAAAAAAAAAAAAAGAGAGAGAGAGAAAAAAGTCTCTTATATACATCATTGTCACAAAAATCTTACCAAATATGAAAATTCTCAAATCACCTTTGTTCTCTTGAACTAAAGAAAATTCATTTCCTCAGTTGCCACAGAAAAGACATAGGGAAGACTTAGGAAACCTGTTCATACGTGGAAAAGGGTTCTCTTCTCTCTGCAAACCCTTTGGTTACCACAGCACATTTGTGGAAATCACACAGCAGACTTGCTCCTCCCAAACACCAGAGGGCTGGAGGAAGGATATTTCTAACCGAAACTAGTATCTAGATGACTTTCAAGCCTTAAATGTACAATAGAAGTAAAAAGCAAGAAAAGTGGAAGCTACTATTAAAAATAAAAAATAAAAAAAAAATTTGTTAGCTGTGTTCAGAATTCAACTGTTTAAGGGAAAGCTTCCATTAAGAATTCTTTTTTGTATCCAGAATGAAAATGCTGTAAATTTGAATGGGGTTTTGAGCTTCATGGAAGCCTTTTTGAGGAAAAGCTAGTATGTACTCTGTATTTCTTTGATTTGTGTAATTGCAAATGTTAGAACTTCCGTTGAGTATTAAGAAAAGTTCCCATATTTCCTGAATTCCCTCTGCTTTTGAACGTGCTTTTCTGCCTTCTTCTTTCAACTGAATTTGGTTTAAGGTTTTCAAGGGCACATTTACTGTGTTTTCTTTGAAGTGAAGCCCAAGTCCTTAAAGCCTTAAGTCGTAAGAATTTATTAGTGAGAAAGAGTGGGAAAGACTAAGCAGGAGTTTCTTGATATTTTAATCAGAAAATGTTATGAGCCATTCCCCACACACAGTTCAAATGAAAAATTTTCATTGGAGTTTTAAATTTGAAAAATGCTGACAAGTCTTATTCTTAGGACTTAGGATTTGCATTCTTGTTTGTGTTAAAGAGCTTTGAAGCCCTTGTAGGACTGAGATGAACTGCCTGTACTGAAAGTTAATTGAAACTGGTCAGTGCATTTTCTTAAGTAAAAATCCCAGTTCAAGCATGTAATTAAATGTTTCAGCCATACAATTGCATCTCTGGATAGCTATAAATACATTTTGAAACGAAATTCATTGTTGGTAGAAGGTGATTTACATCTCTTACATGTCAGTAACAGAACTTTTATGGGATAATTTAAGTTGATTTTATCTCTAGTTTTTGAACTATTCACTCTCTCGAGTGTTTATTATGGTTTTGCTTGGCTGTTTTTTTGCCATGAAGAAGCAGTTAATCCAGAAAAAGAGGTTAGGTATGCTGCAAAATGCAACAAAACTTACCATGCTATGTTTTTCTGCATAGGAGATGTCTTTTGCTGAGAGATGTATGAAAGACTACTTCTGTGAAAATTGTCATTTTATTTTTGCATTTAAATTGGTTATATTTTTAAAAATATCCCTCATGTAGTTAAAGAAAATAATAAAAAAAAAAAGTTTTGAAATGCTTTTGGCCAAAGTACACCTGTTATTCTAATTTCCCATTAGTTTAAAGTTTTTTAGCTCTGGACACAGTCTTTTTATTTTGGGTTTTGTTTTTTTTAAAAGAATTTTTATACAGCCTTCTATGTAAAACAGCCTAATTGCTGAGAGACAGGTAATTTGGAAAACATCTTAGTCCCCATTAAAAACAATCAGACAAACAAACAAGTTATTATCTATACATCCCACATGTACTTAATGACTCAGGAAAAAAAAATATCCTAAGATTGCAAGTCAGTGTAACAATTCTAAAATGCTTCTTGTGGGCAATTGTGCTGGTTTGGTTTAGTGGGTTTTTAGATACCTGGGGAAGGGCCCCTGGAGTGGCTCAGGTAAGAAGCTGAGAAGCTCCTTCTGCTCTAAACTCAGCCAAAGGAGCCATTAGAGGGACAATGGATGGGCCTCTGGATTAACATACGAAAGAACTGAGATAAGAACTGAGCAGAGCCGGCAGTTAGAAAAAGAGCTGTGCTGGGTGGGTGAAAGGCAGTTCTGGGGTGAACATCCCAGCGGTTTATGAGGAAGAAGGGGAAGAAGTTTCACTGCAACCCATGGCGAGATGGCAGCTGTGCCCCTGCACTCATGGAGGAACGTGGTGGAACATTCCCTGAAGGCACCAGGAGGGGTGAACTTGGCCACTGGACTTGGATTTTGTGGCCAGGGGATTTGCTGCCAGTGGGCTCTGATTGCTCAGCTGTGGAAGCCCCGGGGCAGGGGAGGTGGCTGTTCCCGAAGCCCCCGTGACTCTGTGGGAAGCCCAGGCTGGAGCAGCTCTGGACCTTGTGGAAAGGACTCATGAAGGAGAGGTTCCTGGAGGACTCTCTCCCATGGGAGGGACCCCGTGGGGAAGCAGGGAAGGACTGTAAGGAATCCTTCTTCCTGAGGAGGGAGGAGCACCAGGAACCACCAGCCTGTGAACTGACTCTAAACCCCATCCCCTGTCCCCCTGTGCTGCTGGGGGGAAGGAGGGAGAGAAGCCGGGAACAAAGGGATTTGGGCCCGGGAAGAAGGGAGGGGGTGGGGTAACATATGCAAGCCCTGCTCTGTTTGTGTCTGTGTCCTGTATGTGTTTGATTAGTGTGAAATTAAATTATTATTTTTTCCCCCAGGTTGAGTCTATTTTGCCCTGGACCTTAATTGGTGAAAAACCCTTCTTGTCCTTTGTCTCAACCCATGAGCTTTGTTATCCTCATCCCAGAGTGTGGGGCGGGGGGAGCTGAGTGAGCGGCCGTGGGGCTGTTCCTTTGTTGTTGTGTTGGGCCCAAACCATGACAGCAATCATGATGAAATTTTGCCTGGTGCTGTTTTAACTAGAGGTGTTCTAGCTGCATCTTGCATGTTTTATCTCTGATATCTTAACAGTTCTTCTCTTGACAGGAACAGTAATAAATGCATCCATTACTAGTGATTAGAAATTGTGTAAGTGCTGAGTATATAATAAAAGATATACCTATATATGACAATTCTACTTTTTAATACCTTAGCTAGACTGTTGTGTCTTCTTGCTATTGTAGGCTGGTTTCTTGCTGTTTACTTAAATAGGTCAGCAGATTCTGGCATCTACATTTCCAGCATGGCAGATCTTCTGTATGCTGCATGAAGTGTTTTCACGAGCTCTTGCTGCATATGAGGCTCCACATCACCACGAGCAAAGCAGCCCCTGGCACTTACCAATGGTGAGCTGATTCCTTGGCTCAAGCTCACTCTTCACTCACAAGGAGAGTGGAATTGTCCCAGCTTTTAATGCTTGTGTCATGGTGATCTAATTGAGTAGGATCACTTTGATGAAATATAATCAGTGAGATCTTTATTGCCTTCAGTATTGTCTTTCTGTGAATCTTCTGCATAATTTTCGGAAACAAGTGTATTCTGAACATTCATTTAAGAGGCGACAAAATGGTAACCTTCCATTTACATGTTTTTGATAGCAGGACTAAGGAAAAAAAAAAACACCATTCTTAAGCTAGTGTTAATTATCCCTAGGCTAATATCAGTACGAGCAGTTTCATATAACATGATCATTAATTGTTAATCTTTAATTAAGAGGTATTTGCACTATAAAAAGAGATTTCATTTATGTAGAAAGGATGTTTAAAATATTATTTCTACTATTTGCACTTTTCCATTTTTAATGACTATATTTTCTTGTACAGTTATTTTTTCCAGTTTATAAAATTCAAGAGATACTTTGAAAAGTAGCACCTTTAAAATAGTTACCACTACAAAAGCTGGGCACACTGACCCTAATTAACATTGTGTGTTATTTTGCATTACATTAAGAGACTAGCTAAATTTTCCTTACCGATCATTATCAAAAGACTGTTTGTTTAGCTGTGATTATTATAATAAAGTGAGTGAGATAGAGAGGCAATTTATACAACAGTGTCTGTGCCTACAGAACAAAGAGATCTCTTTTCAAAGCAGAGCACAAAGAAAAATACTCCCAACTCCCAGTGATGCTAATGGAAGTTCTCCAACTAAATCCCTGAACATCCCATTGAAAACATACCCTCATGTAGATTAAAGTGTAGGTTTCTTCTTTCTTTCAACAAAGAAAAAGCCTAACGTGATTTATTTTGCCCCCACTCTCATTCTGATACACTATCTTAGGTGGGCTCTGAGAAAATTCTACTGAGACACCTTTATGCACAGAAATAAAAGCAGGACTAATCAGCTTTGTTTTATTATTATTATTATCGTTAATAATAATAATAAATAAATAAATTCTGGCAAGCTCTCTTCTTTCCCTGAAGAGGATAAAGGAGAGGTGGAGTTGTGATATAAACAGCTGCCATATCTGGTGGAAGGGAAGTCACCAAGTTCACACCTAGGAGGATACAAGAGGGAACACTAGGGAAAAAAAGCTTCCAGTCTGTATTGCTCACTTATGGAAAAAGTCTTCAGCCAGTTGTTGAAATGAAGTAGATCTGAACAGGTTTCTTTTCAAAACCTGCTGGAGTAATCTGAAGTGTCAATTTTTGCTTAAGGGAAAGATCAGAGCACCATCTGGGACAGGACTCTGAGGAAACGCTGGGTTAGAAACCAAATGCATACTCAGAAAACAAGGCTTTATTTTCTTTAAACTTGCTCACCTGCTCCCGCCCAGTAGTAGAAATGGACCAGTTTCCCATTTGAAAATAAGATTACATGAGAAAGTTGAGACAGTTTTTCACTAATGGCTAAATTTGTTTTATATTTTCCGCTCATGAAGGCTTTTAAAAATATCACGTCATTGTACTTTTAAAGTGTTTGGTAAGGTGATATAATTTAATTCCTGGTATCAAACTAATTTCTTACTACAATACATTTATTACATTATTTTCATATTTTATATGAGTATCTATATTTTATATGTGTAAACCAGTTGTTTTAGTGTTTTCTTTTTCATTTCTTTTTCATTTTCATTAGACATCTTAAAATTTGAGCTTTCCACTCCAATTTTTGACAGTTTTTCCCTGGAAAGATAATTCTTATGGTTTGGTCAGTTCTACTCTGTATGAGGGTTTGACTATCTGCACCAAAAGAGTAAAGTCCTGAGATTTAAAGACTAATTAATAATTTTAACTGAGAAGTCAGAAAATATCTAAATATTATTAATACCAGGAAGGAAAACAAAACCAAAACATTATTTAATAAATCAAATTAACTGAAACATGTCTTTTTAAGACCTTGAAGCTTTAAAACAGCTGCAATTCTGTAAAATAAGGGTTGATTCATTCTGTTTACATCTCTTGGTTAATTAGGAAAGACTGAAATATTGCACAGAAGTTGTGATTTTTGTATATATTCAGAGTTGCTGATTAGTAAAAGGAATATGGCAACTGTATTTTAAATTTGAGTTATAATTTACTGTAAGATAAAGCCTATGTATACACACTAAACTAAGATTAAATATATGTGAAAGATTAGATAAATTATAGCATATTTCATTCCTATATCAACGTTGTATGGAGACAGAAATCCTGACATGGGAGAACTTGAAGCCATTTACATTAATTTACCTATAGTAGAAAACTAGATAGCAATTTTAATTCAAATCTTCAAAAGAGAAGACTGTTCACAGTATTGGTTTTTTGTTTGTTTTGCTTTGTTTGTTTGGTTGGTTTTGTTTTCTTTTAAACAATAAATAAATACCTTTCCAATTAAAATTTTACCTTTCCTCCTTCAAAATACCCATTTTAGTTCTCTTATTTATAGACATTATTTTGAAAGAAAACGTTAAGGTATTTGTGTAAATATGGACTGTAATTAATCAATAGGGAGGCTGGACACAGTTTGATACAAAAGGCAACATCTATACCCTGTGCTTTTATGTTTTTGCTTACAGCTTACAGCAAACAGTTTGTGCCTTCAACAGATCACCTTAAAACAGGAATGACTACTAGCTAAAGTGCTTTTTGCCTTTGTTCTTATTCATTGCCCCTTCATCAAAAGGAACACAGATCTACTCTTCAAAGTGCAGACTTACATTCATTTTTCTAGTGATACGTTATTTACTATTCAAACTTACTTCCAGATCGTTACCCAGATGTGTCAAACTACTGAAGTTTTACTTTCTTTTTTTAATTACAGAAACTGTCCTTGATGAAAAAATATTCACTACATGGTTTAAGAGGAAGCATTTTCCATGACAAGCTCTGTACTCTTTTTCTGCCTATTAAAAAAAAAAAAAAAAAAAAAAAAAAGTTAGTTCCTTCATCATTTACAGCATACATTAAAGCATTTTTTAAAAGTGTGAAGACATTCAGACTATTTGTCACAAATATTTCAAAAGTAATCTCAAAATATTTAAAGGATATTAAATCAAGATATCAAGTATTAAAACAAGAAACACGAGACTACTTCAGAGCTCCAATTCCAGCTGTTGCATAGTCCAGCTATGGTCCAATCCCATAACAAGCTGAAACCCCACAGTCTTTTCTTCCTTCCCCCTCCTCTCCACGTTCCTGACTCTTCAACTAGATACAGACGAACTAGATACACCTGAATTTACTAAATTGTGCCCAGATGAAACTACAGCTTATTAGAAATTATCAAAAGTTTACACATAACTGAATGGTAGAGCTAATTGCACAATAGCTTTAAAAAATACTCATCCCCCGAAGGCATTAAAAGGAATTTAAAGGCATTATGAAATCCACATACTCTAGAATCATAGAATCATAGAACCCCAGGGGTTGGAAGGGACCTCAACAGATCATCTAGTCCAACCCCCCTGCCAGAGCAGGGTCACCTAGAGCACATCACACAGGAACATGTCCAGGTGGGTTTTGAATGTCTCCAGTGAAGGAGACTCCACAACCTCCCTGGGCAGCCTGTTCCAGTGCTCTGTCACTCTCACAGGAAAAAAAAATAATCACCTTGAACCTCCTATGCTCCAGTTTGCACCCATTACCCCTTGTCCTATCACTGGTCATCACTGAAAAAAGCCTGGCTCCATCCTCCTGACACTCACCCTTTACATATTTGTAAACACTGACGAGGTCACCCCTCAGTCTCCTTTTCTCCAAGCTAAAGAGGCCCAGCTCCCTCAGCCTTTTCTCATAAGGGAGATGTTCCACTCCCTTAACCATCTTTGTAGCTCTGCGCTGGACTCTTTCAAGCACTTCCCTGTCCTTCCTGAACTGAGGGGCCCAGAACTGGACACAATACTCCAGATGCGGCCTCACCAATGCAGAATAGAGGGGGAGGAGAACCTCCCTTGACCTACTAACCACACCCTTTCTAATGCACCCCAGGATGCCATTTGTCTTCTTATCCACAAGGGCACATTGCTGGCTCATGGTCATCCTCCTGTCTACCAGGACCCCAGGTCTCTTTCACCTACACTGCTCTCCAGCAGGTCAGCCCCCAACCTGTACTGGTACATGGGGTTTCTCTTCCCCACATGCAAAACTCTACACTTCCCCTTGTTGAATTTCATCAGGTTTCTCCCTGCCCAACTCTCCAGCCTGTCTAGGTCCCTCTGAATGGCAGCACAGCCTTCTGGTGTGTCAGCCACTCCTCCCAGCTTAGTGTCATCAGCAAACTTGCTGAGGATACATTCTATACCCTCATCCAGGTCATTGATGTTGAACAACACCGGTCCCAGTACCGATCCCTGAGGGACTCCTCTAGTCACACACCTCCAACTAGATTCTGCCCCATTGACTACAACTCTTTGATTTCTTCCTTTCAAGCAGTTCTTGATCCATGTCACTACCTGATCACCAAACCCATACTTGATCAACTTATCTACAAGGATGCTGTGGGAGATGCTCTAGCTGACCTTATGTTTTTAATCAGGATAAGGGGAAATGGTGGACCAAAAACATTCTCAAGGACATTTTAGTTCAGGGCAGACTGGAACTCTTATGACTTGGTAAAAACCCCTCATTTTTCAAGAAGTCTCACTGCAGATGGACCAAAGACTTTAAAACAACCAAACATAAGCAGCTTTACTTTATTTTCTACTAGGTGACTGCCTGGAGGGTGGGGGATGTCTTCTGAATTGCAATTAATGGCCAGGACAATAGAGTTAGTCATGTTTAATTATCAGAAAGAATCAGTAAATCCTTGGCAAATTTTTAATACTCTCATACTTATCCTGCTCTAACTGACCCTGCTTGAGCAGGGTTCTCTAGTTTTGGACTAGATAATCTTCAGAGGTTCCTTCCAATGCCAGTGATTCTGTCAGTCTGTAATATTACAGCTCATAAGCTTAGGAGTGAAATCCTGAATGCACTGGTTTAAATAGAAGCTTTTTTTTTTTTTTTTTTTAATCCTGTTTTTAATTTACTTTGAGCATTTAATTCACTATGCTAGCTTTTCAGAAATATTTTGCAAAGAGAAATGTATTCTGCAAGCTTATTTTTTTACTTTTGTTCTCTGGTTATCAATCATGTATTAGCCTGGTAAACTGAAGCAGATAATTTGACTTTATCTCTAAGTGGACTGGATCTAATACTTGTGGAAATATGCCCACTTTTCATTTATGGAAAACTTATTTCTGTTGTTTTGATTGGCTTTGCCAAATCTAAAATAAATAAGCTTCACTGAAACTCAACCTACTGCATAAGTAGGGAAAAAAACACCCCTTGGTTTCAATTTGCTGAAATTTGTACCAATTTGTATTGGATTTCCTTTGAGACATATTACAAACTTTTCAATTTCAGCCTGTGCATAAGTACTAATATTCTAAACCTTCTAACACCAGAAACTAGGACAGTCTTCTTTTTCCCCATTTTTGATGCTACAAAGGTTGCCTAGAACAATAATGTGTTCACCACTAGTAACAGAAATTTGTGTTTTCTCAAAGCTTCTTGAAACTTTAGGTCAATGACTGACAGCATAAGGTTATGAACCATGTCTTCTCAATACACATCTAAACAGTGGCAGAACCTGACTGCAATCACTAGCAATGACAAATTCTTACACCTGCAATCTTATCAGGTGGCAGAAATACCATACACACAAAAAAAAGTGTCACCATCCCTGCAAATAAATGTGAAATGAGAATCGTACAAGTCTTCTCTGTTTTGACTGTTACAGGGAGAGTGGCAATTTCCTCCTGCTCAAGTTGCCAGGTCAGCCTTTATTACCCTACTTTTCAGTTCTTTCTTTTAATACAAAAGAGGTGCAAGGTGCAAATGAAAACCACCATTTTTAATAAGCAGAAGATGACTCTCAAGAAATGGTCTGGCTTATCCCTGAAGGGTAGGAAGGGTAGAAAGGGTAGGAAGTTAGTGAATGCATGTTCACTCATAGTTCAAATACTTCTCATTTCATCAGTCATCTCCACTTCAGAACTCTGGCTTGATTTTGTTATTTACATTTTTCCTGCTTTTCCTCTCTTTTTAATATTTTATTTGGATATTTAATGCCTAACATTGAGAAGCAACTAGAAAAAATCTCCTTTTGAGGAACCCATAGGTATGAATTAGGAGAACAGCATTGTTCAAAGAGGACAAAGTCTGTCTCTTGTTATTTTCATTTTTATTTAATAAAATATAATATAATTTTCTCAGTATAAATAAATCATGTCTATTTCCCTCAGTTTTTGCCTTATAATCAACCTCCTTTTCAATTCTATGCAGATAAAAATTTGTAAATTATGCCGCTTATTTGGATAATGAGAATCAATTAAATTTGTACTACAGGGGTTCTTCTCTGCATGCAACTGTATTTCCCATAAGATTTTTAATTTATTAAAAAAAAAACAAGAAAAAAATGCACAAAAACAAAAACAAAGCAACCCAAGCCCGAAGCTTTTAAATAAATGCAACAGAACTAGCTAAATCAAAAGGACTCTTTTGTACAGAGTACTGCCACTCAACTCGCTTGAAATCTTTTAAGCCCTTCACAATTCTAAATTACAGTGTTTTTTTGTCAGTAGTTCAAATCTTTTAAGAAGATTTTTTCTTGAATCTTTGTCTTACTTCATTGATATACAAATCTGGGTCTTCACATTAAGGACCAATGGTACCAGTACAGAAGCACAGTGTTACACAAAGGTGAAATGGGCAGATTCATTATAATGGCCATTTTAATACATACCTTCTGTTCTATAAAAGTAATGAGCATTGGGTCTCTTGCATGGTTAACATTGCAGTTCTTCTCTGTGCCCTCAAATTCTAGGTGACCAACATTCTTAGAGATCATAGGCACAGTGTGGTGGTCCCTATCTGAAATAATAAAGCTATAAAGTTAAAAGAACTTTTTTTTCCAACAGCACTACTTACAAACAGATTTTAGAACTATATCAGATTATAAAAAATAAAATAGTACCAAGTTACACTATTGTCTTTCTTTAGTTGAATAAATTATTTTTTTGCTGTTATGTGAGTATATTATGGACCTTACTGAAGTTCAGCAGAAAATACTCAATTAAAATTACTAACTTTTATGAATTATAATTACTTTTTAATGCCCCTAAGGTGTATGTTATTTAAAAAATAGCTGTAATGCACACTGCGGTGAATTTTTCAAACCTATGTTTCAACCACTTCGTAATAAAGATACAATTTCTCTTCCCATTTTATGCTTTTATTCTGATTGATTGCAACAACTGACATATTTGCAGATCAAGCATTTGATTTCTTCAAGAATGGCTGCTTTTCACATTACCTGGGACAGAGAACTTCTGTCTTAGAACTGGGCAAACCAATGTGCAAACACATGTTAGTAAGGGAAAAGGTATTCTTGATCTAGAGATAGCCTAACTTTATTGAAATAGTAGAGAATTGTACATGTTTGAGTGGAGAATTCTCTTATGCAATAAAGTGTCTCAATCATGGAGATGATGTATTTTAGTTTTACAGGGTATATACTGTCCATTATATAATTTATAATTTTTTAAAATAAATAAAACACATTAAATTAGTACACTAACTTACAAAACAAAAAATAAGCTCCATTTTGTTTTTACTTTATAAGAAAATACAAACAAAACTTTAAAAAATTGAGCTATACTGAAAAGATATTTCTATTAAAAAGAAATCAGTAATTAATTAAGGATTGAAAAAGAGGTCTTGTGGGATATAAATTAGAGTTCTGTTGTTGATGAACGATGAAGTCAAATTAATGACAAAACGGCTAAAACTGGTGTAACCAATGCAGTTGATTTTGTGAAATGGTCACAGCTTTTATAAATGTGGTTTGCTTAATCATCTAGACGTTGTTTCAAGACTTCTCAGTGGAGAGCTGTCACAGTTTAATGCAGGGCCAGCAATTAAATGAATGACAGATGCTTTCTGTCAAAACTGCTCCCTTCCCCAAAAGGGAAAAGAATGAGAAAGAGGGAGAGAGACTTATGGGTTGAAAACTAAACTACACAGCTTTAATGAAACAGTAGGATGTAAAGGAAAATAATTGTGTACAAATATATACAAGTATATGCAAAAGTGGTATCACATCTCCCCCTCAGTAGCACTCACTCCACTACTGAGGTTGCAGAGCAGGCCCTGAAAAAAGCCTTGACTCAACTCCTGGAGTCAGCAGCAGATAGAAGCTGGGAGCTGGAATGCAGGGATCCAAGAATGCACAGATGAATGGCTCAGGACACTGGACATGGATAAAGAGAGCTTGACCCTTGTGGTCCCTCAAATTTATACCAACTGTGATGCGTCTGACATGGAATAGTTTATTTGGCCAATTTTGGTCATCTGTCTGCTCTGCTTCTCCCCAAAGGAAGGTCACAGCTGTGACACTTTTACTGACTTCTGGTTCTGGAGCAGAAGATGTTTTTCAGAAACCAGCAGTGCCCCTGATTCTCCACACAATTCTGACCATAACTATAACCATTGATCTTCATCAATCCTAGAAGCAGACACTGGCTGAGAAACATAATTAATTTCAGCAAGTGCAGCTACTCAGACTTAACTGAGAAGTAACCTTACTAGAAATAAAATTGGTTCTATCCTGGCTCAAAGAGGTTAAGAGCTCTTGGTAACAACCAAGTGCGTAAGTAATGAAGTTGTAAGCGAATTTCTTTCATATTTTTCAAAAGAGTTAGACTGCTGGTGTACTGCCACCCTGTCATGTGCAGGAAGGGGAGCAGGGGTGTTACACAAACAGAAAAAGGATGGCAAGCTCAAGGAACTTGTTAAAGCATATGTTGTTCATCTGCTTGCTTCTCTTTCTCTCAGTATCACACTGAGAAGTCAAGCAGAGAACAGTATCTCTTAAAAACTGAAAAAAACCCCAGCCTTAAGTTGATGATGAGTCATTACTTAGTTGTATGAAATGAAGGCCCAACAATTAAGCTGAAGCAAAGGTTGTATGCACAGATTTTGGAGGTATAAACTAGCAGATTTTTCTGAAACTCTTGTATACAAAGTATTTACCAAGCTAAATCATAGTTACGTTCAAGTAAATGGTGCTTTATAATAAATCCATTATCTTCCTGAAATATGTTTTCAAATTACAGTAGAAAATAAGATCTAAGCTTCTGAGAAATAAAAGAATAAACCTGATTTTTTGCTAGTATGAAGTTGTTTTCTTTCCTCTATTGTTTATACCATGTTCTTAGTGATACCACTGTTGCTGGAATGCTTTTTTTTTTTACATTTGTCATGTACTCAGGTTTTCCTGTATTGTGTTCCAATTTTCTTCTCATGATTGGACACTAGATCTACCCTGGCAAAATTATTTCTTTTATTGATTCTTCTAACTCTAATGATGCCATGGGACACATATGGATTTATTATATTAAAACCACCTGCAAATAAAGGCTTCTGTATTCCCTAGAACCATATATTTTTGCTCAGCTATAAGCATTAATCACAGTTACAAGTTTCTATTGACTAATTCTTCCCCATTTCACAGTTAAAACCAAATATATATTGGTTTGGGGATTTAATTTTTTTCTAAACAAAATCTATTTAAAGCACCTGTTTTGCTGCAAGACCAAGCTTAAGGTATTACTGAGGTGACATCTGTTTTTCAAATCAAATATATTATTGAATTCTTTTAAGTGAATGATGAATACTAGTTTACAAAACTAATTATGTTTTTTTTCTTTGGTTAAATTATATTGTCTTATTCTTTTCATACTTACAGGTTCTACAAGAAGGTGTTCCAGGCAGAAGAAATATTTTAAATGCTCGTAAGAAATTATAGCTCATTCAAATAGATTAATTTATTACAACTGCACAAAAAGATTTTATTAAATATTCATTTTCTTCTATCTGCACTGATACTAGTAATTTAAGTTTGGCCATAGTGTAATCAATTACAGTGATACATACTGTGAGAGAGTGAGCCTACCACATTAATTCAATCTATTTTAGCTAGTCCTGCTGTCTCCAAAATCACTTCTATGGTTACAAGGCATTTGTCAAAGACCTCTGAAAGAAAACATTGTGTGTTGCTGATTCTTCTCCAAGTATGGCTAGCATATTATTATTCTCTATTGAAAGACCTACTTAGGAATTTCTGTATCTCTAAACATTTCTCACTTAGTACAAAAGAATTAAAGCATTGTTACCAATTGACATTTTCTAAACACACAATAGATTGTACCTGCTTGTAGAACACATACAATAAACATGCAAAATTTTGTAAGTGACTAGGAAAATTGGATGTGTTTCGTCTGAGATATCAAAGTACTCAGTTTCTTTTAACCTTTTCAGGGAGACATACTGGCAGAGTCCATGGGTTTTAGAGTTGTAAAAGCTTAGTTCTAGTCAGTGATGAATATAAATTGGTACCTATAATATCAAGAAGGAAGGAAGGAAAGGGTTGGAATTGTAATCTATCAATATGAAACCATACTGGCTTTGATCCTGTGTTTTACACGTGATCCCAAGAGGTAGAAACTCAGAATAGGAAGTTTGTCCTCTTGAGAGCTTCATGCAATTGACATCCACATGATATAGACTGGTTTTGTGAGAAATACATTATTTTCAATTATCATTTGAGAGTAAAAAAAAAAAAAAAAGAATAGTTGAAGACTTCGTTATAGCATATCACAAATAGCTGAAAAATAGGCCATGACTACTGACCATTTTACCCTTGCATAAATTTGCACTGCTTCCCAAAGAGGCAATCTCTGAGCCTTGCTCTTGTTTCAACCTTGTGCCAGAACAAGGCTTCATGAGTCTGAATGGCAAGCTGGCACTAAACCCCTATTTTTTTAGACTCTACATAAAACAAGTCAAGTAGCAGTCACCCTAACTGAGATCCAGACTGAAATGCTTCTCTTTTGCCTTTACTTGTAGAAAAATTGTATGTCCATCCTCCAAATTAGCCTCTCTGTTGCCAGCTTAACATACAGTAAATAGAATTTATTTTTCTCTGTGCTGAAATAATGAAATCTTGTCAAGGTTTCTTTTTTCTTCTTTTTTTTTTTTTTTTTTTTCTTTTTCTCTCTCTCTTTTTTTTTTTTTGAATATATATAATTACTTGCTACAAGAGAGTGGCAGTATTGTTATTCAAAATGAACTCTGTAAACATGACTAAGACTATAAGAAATCAGAATATAAGCTACAAAAAGTACCTCTGGACCTCCTAGTCCATGCCCTGTTAAAAGCAGAGATAACTTCAAAGCTAACTTGGATTGCTGAAGGCTTTGCCCAACTGAATTATAAATAACTTCAAGGACTGATATGTCATGGCCTGTCTAGGCTCCTGTTCCAGTCCTTAAAACTCTAATGGTGTTTATTTTTTTGCTTATCTTGTTAGAATTTGCCTTTTGCAACTAATGTCTGAAGTCTATTGCTTTATTCTTTATAGCAACTCATTAGGTAACTAAAAATAGCGATTTGGTCCTCCCTTGCCTACTCACCTTTCCTCTGCACTAAACCATTTCCCTTTTCCTCTCAGATGTTCCAATCCCCTAAGCATCTCAGCCATACGGTACTAATGAGTGTATCACTGGAAAAGTAAAGATGGGCAAAGAGGAAAAGTAAAAAAATAAGCAAAGTGATCAAAGTAGTGTTAGGCGTACATTGCTAGTTGGAATGTAGAACTGCTAGTGTAATATTTTTCTGGAAAAAAAGTTCAGCCACTTCAAACCTTTTTCTCCAGTTAATCAGTCATAAAAAACTTAGGCACTAAATTCTAGATTATGGGGAGTAAGCACTCTCCTTCAGTGAAGCTTCTTCAACCCCCTGTTTCAGTATGAAGAGCTCACCATTGTCTCCTGGATATTTATATGGAGCTCAAATTCCTTGAAATATTAAGAAGCTAGGATAAGGCTTTTCCTAATCTTATTGTGGTTACAGTTTATAGCAACTGCATTTCAATTTTTTTTTTTAAAACCTAGAATTTTTTATTCTACTACTATAATAATAAACATTAAATACGTAGTAAATACATATTAAATAAAAATAATAACTACAAATAATAACAAATAAATAATAATAAATATTAGATACAAAATTTGCTGCAAGGAAGCAGTGACAGAAAAATAAGAAAACAAACCTCTTTCAATATTGGAAATTTAAAAGGTAAGACTTGTTTCTTTTTACTGTGCAAACTCTGACTTTAATAATGAAGTAAAAAACAAAATTGCCCTCTCAACCCTGTGTCTTATGAAACAAGCACTAAATGTATCTTCAAGACATTAACTGGCCTATTGCCTAGACTAATGTATGTGCTCAAGATGCAAAAATAAATTAATTTTTTGATCGTAATAATTCTTTTTTTGCCATATGTACACAGAGCTATGGCTCTGTTTTGAGGCCAAGTGATAGCAAACCTATGAAAAACCCTCAAAAACAGGGAAGAATCCAGTCCTAATATTAAAAAGACCAAAGAAAACTGGAGGATTTTAGCTGCTGCATTTAATGTTTTGTGAAATGTGAAATATGGAAAAGGACATTAAATCATCCAAGAAAGCTTGTAATAATGAAAGTTAACTTCCTTTTTTCATTTTCTTATGTAGACAGTGGTGCTTACCAGTTCTAGGAGAATGCATAAATACCTGAGAACAGGTATGTCATGACTGGTTGAAGAGTGCTGCACTAATTCAAATTATGAAGATGTTCTTAAAAAACAGTAAGGACCTCCACTCGCATTTCTGAAATTTTAGCAGCAGCCACTGCAGAACGTACTTACTTGGGCATATTCATGTTCTATGATTTGTGTAACTTTAGAGGAAATTTCCTAGGGGGTTTGTTACGATGAAGAGTTTTGATAAAAGTATATGTTCCAAAACCCAGCTAAACTATTAAGTTACAAGTTTTCACAGAAGTGAGATCTAAACTTGTTCATCCTGGTCATTCAGAGAGTAATACAGAGAATCGCAGATTGAAGATTAAGAATTACTTTTTATTTTTGAACTTATACTATTGCTTATGTAGGTCTGTTCTTATTTTTATCAATAGGACGTGCTGTCATTTCTGGCACTGGAATAAAGGAAATTAAATGTTGAATACTTTGGAATGAAAATTTCATGGATGTCACCTGAAGTTTTTTCCACTGGCTTACATAATGTATCAAATAGCTGTATCAATTCACCCATGATATTTCAAGAGTTACTTTAAAGATTCTGGCAAAATATATCTGCTTTCAGTCAGGGGGCAGTCTTGAAAGAAGATGCCATTTCTGTCAGCTTGATGTAAAAAGTTCTGCATCTTTTTCAACAGAAATGCCGCAATTCAATCTTGGAACATGACCTGAATACAGCTAGGAATCTTGATTTAAGAGTACTAATTACTTTATGACTCAAACTCAATATGGCAGGACTGCAAAAGCAAGGGGTATTTTTGCTTTTTCTCCAGCAATTCTACACTGTGAGAAATAAACAGCTGGGGTAAGCAGCAGGCTTTTCAATATGTTTTATTTATTTATACACAGAACAGTAAGCATATGTCATATTGATAGCATTTACATCATAATATATGTTGTTCCCTATAGCTGTGCAAAGTTGTCAAAAATTGTCTGAATATCTACTGATGTTAAGGCAGGAACAGCTTACCAAACTTTTTTTCCATCTGGTTCTTATCCTGCAGAATCAGCTTTTCTGCATAAAGCACTCGGTGAAGGAAATGTATATTTTAAAATGTAATAGTCTGACTCTGAAAGAAAGTGATTCCTTTTCTCAGTCCAAAGGGAAGAAGAAATAGACATTAGGATTTAGTTTGTTCCAGAAATGAGAACAAGAGCATAGAAGGAAAGAATCCAGAGGGGGAACTAAGTAAGAGGATTACCTTTAGATTAAATTAAATGCATTAGAAAAAGTGGTTTAGTACAACACCTTGTACAACAAATGCACCTTTAAAGATTGTATAATCCCAGTATAGATTTCTGTATGTGTACATTCAACACAGTTATTGATACAAAAATTCTATTGTTCAGTTTTATGCTTTCTAACCTGTTGGGTCTTTGCCCTTAATTGAGTAGTTTCTAACATGTAGGGCTACCAAAGCCTTCAGCTGTATGGCAGTAGTTTGAGAATTAATATCAGGAAATATACATTGCTTCTGTTGGTATGTAGGACTGTAGTCAGGATGTGCATGCTTCATTCATTGTTCCCAGGGCTGTTAGCTGCACTAGTAAGGTCACATGCTGTTGAAAAACTCTGTACCCACCCAAATTATAAAAAGCAAGTACTTATTTGTGAGATCTTTGGCATTGTTACAGTATGAGTTGATATCAACAAAAGTTTTTGGTTTCGTTTTGTTGGGTCTGCATCACGCCTGCTCCATACTTACGCAGACATAATCAGTTTCAATAATTGCACAAGTTCAAAAGAGTGCATGTCTTTTCATGTTTGAACTGCAATGTACTTAAATTCTGTGTTGCATTGATTTTTACTCTAAAAGGTGCATGGAGACCTACTTTCAATGCAGTTATTCTGGACAGGGAGTGGAAATGTAAGGTTTATTTAATGGGATGTGTCCAAAGACAGAGAAAAGAACTCCCTCTGCATTAGACAACTAAGACGCTTTCTTTTAAGCACTAGCTATACTTAAAATATTATTTACATAGCAGCATTATTACTGTTTACCATTCACTGACTTGCAGAAGTGCCATAAAAGTAACGGTCCACTTGCTACTACAAAACACAGGAAGAAAATATTCAGAAAAATGGAGTCAGTGAGTAGTACTGTAACCATGGCAGCTACTGTTTGGTATCTCACACATGCACTGTAGTATGAAAAGACACATAGAGTTGCATTCAGGGGGATATACTGTCCAAACACAAATTACTCAACTTCGTTTTTTCCTGCTCACAGAGAAGTGATGGGTACCTTCTGTTAAGAAAATCATGACATGTCTGAAATATGACAGGTAAAATAGAAACCTAGATAAGATAGAATCTTCCCTTTATTCTCAGTAGATAAACTCTATTTATTTCCTGGCCATGTAAAGATTTTCAAGAGATTGAAGACAGTGCATACACTTCATAGCATGCATAGTTCAGAACCATAAATCTTCAGAAATATGTTATCTTTTCAGTAAAATTAGTGTTGAAATATGCCTACCACCCAAGCTGTAAATAATCAGTGTTCAATTTTATTTTTTTTTCTTAGCAAACTAACTTTTAGAAAGCATACAAATTCTGTCATGTGTCTTTAGTTTGAGAACCATCTTGACTTCTAAATTTGTGTCAGTTTTCTGGCCTCCACTAGCAATTTCAGAAGTATCTACATTTTGCATTAGTCACTTGTTGATTCATTGGCCATTTTAATATGTTTTAAAAAAAAAAAGACAGAAAAATAAATGGTTCCAGTTACATGGTTGGCACCTGAAGTTTTCTTCCTTGGGCAATGATATCCGAAGTTATGCAATTATTTTGTTAAACTCGGTGGGAAAGTGAAAAACAAGCATGACATTTTATCCTTGGCCAGACAGATAATAAGCTGGAAGAATTCCTCTTTACCATTCCAAAATAACTCTTTTCTCTACCTTATGTTTATTTCTGAAAATAATAAGAAGTAAGAGCTGTAGTTTCAAAACCGCTGAGTAAAATACAGAACAAAAAGTCATCAGCTAGATGTGTGCATCAGCTAGATGTGTGTCCTTGAGCTTACTCACAGTCCTATAATGATGTAGCTGAGTATAATTATTCTGTTGATACAAAGGAGTCCACGTAAATGGAGACATAATACAAAAATACCCCTATGCTGTAATTCATTGTAATCATCAGAAATTGGTTTCTCTGATAAAAATTATCTGGTATGCATCCCATTTAATAGAAACAAGAAGATTTTACTGGATCCAGTAAAGCTGGAGAATTGTGCAAGATCCTGGCATGTTAATTTTTCTGTTCATAAATGCAAGAAAGTGTCCAGGGGAGAGAAAAAAAATGATGTTCATATATTGAATTTGAAAGATATCAAAAGAATGATCAGTGTGCCTCTCTAAATTGCTCAGTAAAAACATGTTCTCACTGTGCAGTGGTAGAAATGAACCACAGAAGAATGAATGACTAGGAGATAAACCTAAAATGAAGAATAAAAAATAAATAAGACTGAATATCATTTACTTAATGGAGACCATGGAAAACAATACCATACTTTCACTTCATATATTTTGCTCTGTGATGGACTTTCAAACATACATGTTCGAATAATAATAACTATCAAACAAAGAGCAAATAAGATGACTGTGAATAATATGACTTGAAACAAGACAAGGAAGACATAGGCAAAATTTACACAATTCCAAGAATATAAATTGAATCCTGCTGTCCTAGCACAGAAATAATAAAACCTTCAGTTAAGTGGATATGTTCATCATTCAGAACTGGCTAAAAAAACCCTGTGTTTTTGTGACACATAATTATTTTGTTGAACTTCCTACCACAAAATTTCATTAGACCAGCAATATTTAGTAGGATACCAGTATCAGTATACCACTGGGACATGTGATACAGGTTTATTAAATTTTCCATAGTTAAATCATAGAGACTAAATGAAGCCTTGCTTTCTGATTTACAGAGAAGAAGCTTCAGCTAAGCATAGGTTCTGTTGTAGCTGTCTATTGTGAATTTTCTTGTGCCTTTCTCAGCATTAAGTCTTACTAGCTATAAAAAGACACAGAGCAAGGAAAGGAAACATTCACTCCAAATGGCAGTTTACCTATTTTATTTTTTTAATTATTAAATTGAGGTAAAATATATCAATTTAAACTTCGTTTCTATTTTTAAAATGCACTTTTAGTGATACCCAGCTGACACATAAAACTAAGTTGTACTTCGTTGAGCATTTAGATAAAACAGGGAGAAAAATAATTATAAATTAATTTACTTTATTTTTCAGCCTTTAATTTCAATTTGCTTTTACTAAAAATATTTACAACTGTTTCATGTGAAAGTGAAAGATCTCCTTTCTGGTCTGAAGAAAAAAAAAAAAAAAAAAAAAAAGAGCAAAAGAAAAAAACAAAACAAACCAAAACAAACAAACAAACAAACAAACAAAAGTAGCACCAAATCAGGTTTATATAACCTCTAAAATATATCCCAGGATAGATAGTTCTACAGAAGCTAACTAGAGATAGACATGGCTTAGAACATATACTGTGTAAAGATTGACAGTCTTTCCACATTTAACATTGCCAGGAATGCCACTGCCCTGTAACCGTATGCTTCACAGGGCTAGACAATGAACAGTGAGGGCTACACATTTCTTCTTAAAAAGAATACCTTCTTACAGCCACTTAATTGAGAAGGAAGATAACAAGGCACAGCAACAAATACATCCTAAAAACATTTGCCATTTCTCACTGCACACTTACTCAATCACACTGTAGGATAAGCACTACAGACGATATTAATAGAAGTAAACAAGGACCTTCTCAAGTACTTTTTGCCATAAGGGCATTTAGATATCTGTGCAGCATTTTTCTTCCTACAAATCCCTATAGAAAAAACATTCCTTCTTGTGTCTGTGCTAATAGACCAGTGAAAAATATTTGCTTTGGCTAAGCTGCCTGTTGAGATCCTACAGGAGAGATTTTGTGGTAGCCAGAAAGCATATAAGATTCATCACAGAGGCATGAAAATTAAGTATAATCATACCTTGATTTAGTTTGTGGAATTTTAATGAGACACTTCATACAAATCCCTGAGGCACATCACTGCTTTAATTGTTTAATTATTATTTGTGATATGAAACAGATGTTTTTCTTCATAACCTCATCTACTTGAATATCACTTTGAAACATGTGCTAAGTGACCACCTTGTAATTAGGTCAAGTGATTAAGAAGACAGCCAGATGGTTGTTTAATCTAAATGAATAATGTGAGGAGTTTTTTTAAAGCATGTTTAGTAATGCTTATAATTTTTGTGTATTATATTGTTTCAAAGTCTGCTTGTTAGAATGTCAGTGCTGATGGATTTTCCATGCACCAGGAGAGGGTTAAAGTCTATTTCTCTACAGTAACTCTCATTTTATTCTAAAATATTTTTCTTTTTAAATCTATTTTGACTCTTGGAATGGTGGTGAGAGAGAACAGCTCTAAGAAAATGAACATGTCAATACTTTATTTTAGAAAGCTAACAAGCAAAAGTTAATCTCCATGAACATGTGGGTGTAATAAACATTCTTTTTCCAGTGGCATAGAAACTTATATGAGAGTTGTAGAACTATGAAGCCCTACAGATTGAAAAGCATCAATACTGAGACTGCAAGATCATGAGGTTCACCTCAAAATTAGGAAGTTTATAAATAATTTTCAAATATCTGTCAGGATTTTTGGTTGGCTAGTTGGGGATTTTTGGGTTTACTATTTGTTGGGGTTTTTTTGGTGGATTTTGATTTTATTTTGTTCATTTTGTTTTTTTAATGAAGATATTAATTTTGTATGTCTTTCAGTGTTAAATTAATCCTTAAATAGTGGCATATAGACACAAGTTTTCAGCACTCTTTTCATTCATACTCAGTTTGCTCTTTCTCAACCTGTGGACATGCTGCATTTATATATCTTTCAGTGTTACTCTAGGTTAACCATAACTGGACTGGCTGTTTAAGTTTCCTGAATGCATTCCTTTGTCCAGGCAGACTCTGAGAATTCTCTAGCTGTATCTGGCATGTCCAGACATACAGCTGAGAAGTGCACAGAAACTCCAGATGACCTGCACCTTTCCTAGAAATGACAGGTATGGATCTGATGGAGATAATTATTTATTATGAAAGCAGCATGCAGTTGCTCTGTACATTTGCAGTACGGCCAGTGTTTCCTGAACAAAGCACTAGAGTTGTCATCCATTAATAGCATGAACAGAAACGTGTGTCCAAATGAATCAGAATTTACAGAGCATACGCCCCATTGCACACATACACTTCTATCTGCTGAGGTATTCCCAAACAGATGTACTTCAGCACTCTCCTTGCCTCTATTATAAAGACCATGGAGGAGGGAAGAAAAAAAAAAGAAAAAAAAAAAAGGAAACATGGAATTTAACAAATAATTCCTTTTCCTCTTTTAAATGAAAGTAGGCAAATGAAGTCATTAAACTGGGTTTCCTGAAACCAGTTCCTCTGTTCCTGATCTATCAATAACACAGTTTTGTCCTAATACACAAGTAGAGGCCTGAACATGTAGAGCAGAAACTCTCATTGATAATCAAAGCCATGGTTTAATATGATTTAGGGCAGTGAAATAATGCTTCTCTGTGAAGCTTGATTGCTGTTACTGACATCACCACTTTTATTACTTTCACTTCTTTGGAAACCAATTGACATTCAGTTCAGAAATAACTCTGTTTGCTCAGCCAAACTGATTTCAATGCTCCCCCTGTGAGCTGACAGCTGGCTTGCAGCAGAAGATGATGAGTAATCAGCTGATCGGGGCTGAAAACAGAACCATGCACCTGGAACCATCTTAAACTCACATTTCTATCTATAACCTTTGAAATAGTTATGGAGGCCTCAGGAATTGATATCACATTATCGTATCTCTGTCCAGTATTAGCTTTTACAAAACCAGCTACTGCCAACTGAATTTGAATGGCTGAGTTTACCTCTACATATCTGGGGAATATCTCTAGTTCTGAAAATTGAAACTTTCACACTATCTTCAATATCCACAGATATTTTATTCAGAAAATGATTTTATCAGACTGAAGTAAAATAAAGATAGTTATCATCAGAGATTAAACTCTCTACATTCAAATGAGAATGTCTCCTGTAGGCTTGGCTCACCAACCCAATGTTTTGTTTCCACATTTTTTGTATCCATCATCTCTCACCATGTCCTCCATAAATACAAATCTTAGTGATATTAGCATAAATATGGCTATGTCGTAGCCACTGTTCATGTTGAATATTTTGTCAATAGAGTGCACATATGTAAAATGGGGAAGTGAAGTATGAGCTGATTTTGTTTGTTGACATGTCAAATAACCAATGAAACAACCAGTTTTTCATTTCATGAGACTGTTGCTCAATTTCAGTAGCTGGATTGCTGCAACTTGTCCCTACTCACATATTTAGAAGGAGTAGCAAAAAAGATATTTGTATGTTTTCTGAAGTGTAGGAAGCAAAACCCTACAAAAAAAAAAAACAACAAAAAAAATTTCTATGATTCTTGATTATCCTAGGACATCATGACTGAAGGAACTGCTAACTGATATTACTGATACTATGTTATTAGTATGATATTGATATGGATTATTATGGTATTTGTTACCAGGATCTTATGTACAATCTCCCTTGGTAAATAAGAAGTAAGCATGTGTCCTTTGCAAATGAAGGAATCTTTCTAGAAATTCTAACTGGAGGTTGCACCTTGGTTGTACTTTGTAACAGGTATTTATTAGGAAATAAGTTTTATGGGAAGGTTCTGTCTGAGTGGACAGACACACATATGCTAGTCAGGGAATTAAGGTTTCCTATTTTAAATAGTCAGGTAAGACACTTCATCTAGGAATTGTAATGGGCTTGAAAAAAAATAATAAAATAAATAAAAGCAGTCTGTGACAGCCTCTATATTTCTCAGTTGTTCCCAGTGGTGTTATACTCCTCTTAAAGGAGTGGGTTTTGTAATACGGGGCTTTTATCAGTGTATAAAAAATACCTGATGGATGGCAGTAAAGGATGAGGAACCAGACAATGGTATCAGTAGCAGTAGAAGAGAAAATGGGCACAAACTGAAATACAGGAAATTCCTTTAAACATGAGGAAAAGATTTTCACTAGGAGAGTGGTTAAACATGGATTACCCTGAGAGGCTTTGGAGTCTTCATCCTTGGATACATTCAAAACCACACTGGACCCACAGTCCTGAGCAGCCTGCTGGACTAGACAATCTCCACAAGTCTCTGTCAAACTCATCACTGACTATATGACTACCTTGGAAAAACCTCTTCTTTGGAGGAAATGACACTTTTCCTGGGGAGCGAGCAGGTCTACTCAGGGAGAGGAGCTTGTAGGGACTATCTAATGTCAAGACCAGGAGATGTGAGACAGAATGGAGCTAGAGGTCTGCATCTCAGAGAGGAGCTGTGAAAGAGAAGGGAGGGAGTAGCCAGTAGCCAGGCCTCAAGGACATTGGAAAAGAAACTACTGAAGAGTGCAAATACCAGTACTCTCTGTTTGGCTTAGTTGTTACAAAGAAACCTATGCTTTTCATTTTAATGAGCTCACTGCAGAAATGTTTTTCTACAGTTGTTCACTTTCAGACTCATATAATCAAATATTCAAATTCTGGCTGCAGATGCACCAGCTACATTTTGAGGTCTAATCAGCTCTCCAGATATGTGCATATCATCATCCATACATCACAAATACAGAGCCACTTTCTTTCTGTTCATGATTATTTAATCTATTGCTGCTCTAGCTACTATCATTGTGTGTATATGTCCAGAAGTATTGTCTTAAAGAAAAGACATGATTTTATTAAAAAATTTCCAACACATCAATAGGGAAAACTGGACTTGTGAATTTGTCTTAACTCTTTTTCAGTCACCTTGAAGTACCAAGGTTTGTTTTGCATGCAAATGAATAATCTGAAAAGTGTTTCAATCAACCTCTATAATCAAGGATATGTTTTTTGCTTGTTCAGTGTAATGGCCTCACAGTGATAGCAGATAACATACATTACTGTTTTCATTATAGTAATGCTGTTATCTTCTTTGTTTTGAGACTAATTGAAAATTTAGCATGTCATCAGCTTACACTGAAGTATTTTGAAGAATGCTAGCTGCTTTGTAGTTACAATGAAGAAGCTTTGCCCTTCCTCAAATTTGTCTTAATACCTTTTTCAGTGAAAGAGTCCCAACTGCGAAAACTTCTTTTGTGTACTTAGTGGAGAATAGATTGCACTTAAGAGCTGAACAAACAAAGGAAATAAAGTATGCTGTCACTACCTCCAAAATCTAGGGAGTCATTGAAATACATCAAGCCACGATTATTAGGAAAAAAAATGCCATGCTTTCTGAAGATATTTTTGGGTAAGAGTGTAAGCTACACCTGATAATACATCTCAGAAACGGCAATCTTATGAGCAACTAGTGTTATGTTGTTGCTGCATGCAGAGAAAGCTTAGTATTGGTGCTGCCCAAGGTTGATTCCAAAGTATAGCATCTCCCTTCTAAAACAGAGTTGTGTTTCTTACTGCTCAATAAGTAAGAGTAGAAGAAGATTGAAGAATTAAAAAAGCATACCAAAAAAAATATAATAACAATAGGTAAAAGCAACTTTATTGGTTTGATATAGTCACTGTATGCCTTCAATAGCAGCACAGAATGTGGCAGAATGTTATATATATTAGTCTGGAAATATATTGCCTCTAAATTTTCTTTCGCAGGTGTTTCACCACAAATTTATGCAGACACTTGTACAAGAATGATGTCATAAAAAAACCCACAAAAACCCAAGCCTTACAGTAGACGGTTCTGTGCTTTCCACAAATGTTGAGATTAGAATCAAAGTATTTTGAAGAAGAGTTAAAATACAATGTGATCATTCTCTCTAGCCTCTTCACTGAGCCCCCTTTTTTTTTTTTTTCATAAGAGTTACAAAGTAAACTGGTGAAAGGTGCAAAGAAGATGAAAAGAAGTAAAGAAAAGTGGTGCCCTTAAAGAAAACTCACTAATCTCACCAGGAAGATGTGGTGGGACTGAAGCAAGAGCAGAGACATCCTTTTCAGAGAAAGCGGGTAGCCTTTCCTGGACAGAAAAGACAAGACATGAGAAACTTTATGTCAGCTACCAAAGGACAGCAGAAAATAGAAAGGGGAGGATGTCAAGCCTGTGAGGCCATTGAGAGACTAAGGAGAACAAGCTGTAAATTAACAGGAGGGCTCTCCTTACTGCTATAACAACCTAGGATAGCTGCCTTCAGTCTATGATTCGGCATCAATTTACTTTCCCCTCCCAATAACACGTCTCTTGTCTGTTCATGTTGGAACTGTTAGTTCACCTGTGAAACATTGCTGTTCCTCGTCTATTTTTTTTTATTTTTATTTTTTCAAAGCAATGTCCACAACTTCCATTCCCTTTTAAAACTCTTAGTCCTGATCCTGAATCTTACATTCTCCAGCCAGTACATCTCTTGCCTTGAACCTCCAGGATTGTTAAATTACATTATTTTAGAGATTACCCTGTGACACTTGCGCATCCTTTAAAGATTAAGACATTGGAATCAAATATCAATTTGAAAAACTCAGTGTCCACCTTTAAAAATATTTTATTTTTTTTATTTTATTTTATCACCCTATTTCTGAAAGCTAGGGCTGCAAAGAAAGAATGCAGTGAACAAAAATAGAGCAGAAATAGATCGGGACACAAAACTTTTCTTCTTTTTTTTTTTTTTTTTTTTTTTTTTTTTTAAATGAGACTTTCTTAATCTTTCTTACACATTGCATTATAATTTGGTCCTAGCACTCTTCTGGAATATATATTTTTTTATCTATCATATTAGCTTTCGTCTGTCTTCTCCCTCTATCCTCTTTTGGAAGTACACAACACCAGGATTAGCCAAGACTGCAATAAATGCAGAAAGTTAAGCAAGTGTATTTTACAAGAATATTGATTATATTGATTTTGAAAAGCAACAACAGCAAAATACAGGAGTTTTAATTACTCAAAGCTTTATGATATTTATGTGAGTAAACAGTAATGTGAGAATCAGCAGTTTTGGAATTACAGGTTTTTTGCGGGTGGTGGATGTGGTTGAAAAGGAGAAATTCCACTCTGTCATGAAAGATAAGTAATTTGGCCCTTATATACCCTTAAGGGGGGGAGGGGGAGGGGAGGGGAAGGAAAAAGAAAAAAAGGGGAAAAAAAAAAAAAGAGATACATCTGAACAAGCTATACAATGCCAAAGCTCAGGAGCTTAAAAACACTCCTTTACTTAACAAAGTAGGATGAATGTCTTCATGTTACCCTAATATAATTCAGGAGTGAAATGAATAATGTTCATTCAGACTCTTGACAATTTACTCAGTTTTTTCAATTCACAAATATTGGGCATCAACTGAAGCTGGACAGCAGAAAAATGTTATTATCACCCAGCTCTGGAATAAATAAGGTAGATTGTGCTGACAAGAGAAATGGGAATACACCTTGTGATGTCATCAGCTTCAGCAAACTGATCTATTTTAATCTTTTGCCATAGGTTACCAGGGCCCTTAACCTGCCAAGAGTTCATGCACCTTCAGCAGTTCCACCTGGACTCTGTACAACAAAAAGATGTAGTTAGTTGGCAAGATATATCAAACACTACTCTTCTGCGTCCTGTGCAAGCACAGTTCCTTGTATCTGAAAACATTCATATGGAACTATTAAGCTGGAATACATATAGAAAAATTTTTTTCCAAATAAGAAAAAATAAACTAACCATTTATATATATATATATAAATTGTGCTAAGCATCTCATATCAGTCAGTTATCTTCTTTTTTTTTCAAAATATATTAAATAATTGTTAAAAACAGGACAAATTTAAAAATTATTTTCCAAATATAAAACTACCAGGATTGGCTCAGTTTCCATTCAGTCATTTGATTCTTGTGTAACAATATAAAACCACCATAAAACAAAACCTCTGTTTGTATCTGAAAGTTTTTTTCATCCTCCTTGATGAATTAAAAAAAAACAAAACACCAAACACAACTAGTAATCAAAAGTATATTTTTCTTGATTTCATGAACTACAGTTTCTAGTCTTTTACTCTAGGTGTTCTGTTTCTTAAAACCCCTTGTACATTTTTAAAAAAATAACCTTTTTACTAGGATTTTGAAGTCAGTAAGGATTGTACCTTCATGGTGTCTTAAAAGTTTAACTGCTTCTTAAAATTGTAGTGGTACCATAATCTAAATACTTACACAAATAAATTTTTTACTATAGAAAATTCTTAGCATGTCAGCGCCTAATCCAAATTCTGTTTTAATAAAACTTACGCAAACTTTTTTCTCTTTGGCACATCATGCCAAACGATAGGCAGTTTTAATGCAAGATTCATGAGGAGAACACAACTACTCACAGTGTGCAAATGACACGCAAATATACTCCTGCTTTCTGCCAGAGTCATTGATGCTCAAGTATATCCTGCTTTCCCCAAATGTGATGCAAAGAATGAAAAAAGCTCCCAAGTTCAGCAACTGCCAAACCCCATGTCTAGTACAGCAATGTCTAGCTTTCCTGGCCCTGCAAGCTGCATACCAAAATCACCACGTCTGAAGAGCAGGAGACATTTATTCTGTAACTGAGAATGGCAGACAGGTCCCTTTAAATGTTTAAAAGGCAGAAGAGAACAAAAGGAAGAGGAGACCTACTCCAAAGGGAATACTGAAATGAAAGAGGTAATTACATGACCAGCCAGTCAGTAGGTGCCAGTTACATTTAAAATAAAAATTTTGAAGAAAAGATCTTACAGTTCTAACGGTTACATTTACTTATCATAGGATTGCTTATCAAGCCCCCTTTATACAGGCAAAAGGTAAATGACAATAGCACTAATAAGCAGCTAAGTCCAGTTCTGAACAAATGGAATGCCACAAAAGGCTTGATGTCCATAAAGAAGTCTATGAAAAGGAAGACTGTGACTGTTCAGTGTTTATAAAAGCGCTATGAGTGCCTACAACATATTCTTTCTCTTCCTCACTTGGAATTAAGAATGCAAGAAATACAACTCAAAATATTTCTGTTATGAGTCTATAACTTATGTACCAAATCCTGTGTTTATATAGCATTGCTGAAGTTATAAAAGTCAGCTCATTAGCCTCCTCAGACATTCTTGTTCTAAATATATGAGCTGTTTTATGTGTTTATCTACTATGTCTCACACACTTCATTCAAAGGAGTTGTAAGCAGTTTCTCCTTCAGATTGTATTTTTGTGTGTGCTGAACATAAAGAGATACTCAGTTTCTTCACTTTCCTTATTTATTTATTTCTTAACCATAGCACCATATGATGTAACAGGTAATATGGGAAAAGACCATATCTTAACAAAGTAATTGTTTTCCCAGCAACCAGATTCTATTTTAGATTGTGTTGGCAGTATTTTCTATGTAATTTCCAAATCTCTGTTTCAGCTCTATGAGAGATTGTAATTATTTTGCTGACATAAATGTAACTACAGTAATTATTAACTCCTTGATTTTCACAGTGCATTGTGAATAAGGACATCTACTTATTTATTTTACTTATTTATTAGTCTGCATTCATTTCAGTTTCCATCTAAAACCGAGAGGAAGTTGGATTCCAAATCAAACGGGTGATGCGAGCGTGGTGTTTCAGAAAATGCTGCACACAGAGCAATGCCCTGCTTACTTCAACCATTTACTATGATAAATGCACACTCAGTTTATATAAACTGTGTGCTGTAACTGCATGCACCTTGCAAAATGTTATATATCTGCAGCCCATTTTCCATGTAACAAACTAAGAACAACCAGGCACGTGCCCAAGTTCAGTGGTTTCTCATCTCGGTCACACACCAGTTTTGGGAATAAGGGGTGGATCAAAGCAAACAGACACCCCTCCCTCCGGGATAAACACTGGAAAAAACAGTTCTTCAGGCTGTTTTATCTAATTCCTTCTCCCTCATATCCCTGTCCTAATTTATTTAATTGAGAAAGCAGATTCAATTCAACTTAATCTCAATTTACCTACATGGGAATGGGCTAGCTTTCTTAGTCCGTTCATATATTTTCTTTTCCTGTAAGTTTAATACACTAGTACTTTCCTATCCACAATACTGGCTTTACTTGTCAGTGGAATTCAACCGTGATGGATACTCTGAAAACTTCTACTTCCTCTCTTACACTTAAAACCAATTTCCACTGCCCTTTTAATCTGCCCCTCTCAATCTGTCAATTCTTTTCAAGAGGTGGCATAATATTACATCAAATTTAAAATGAATTAAATGAAGCATTTTTACATAATGTTTCAGCTACTCTTCACTTTTTAATATGTCACTTTATAGTATGTTGTGAAGGATGACAGATTGATCAGCGATTTTACTGTCTGTTTTACCCTAAGGGGAGGATCAGAGGCAGCTCCTAATCTCATTTATCCTCTACTTCCTTTGCTCCCTCTAGAGAGTTCTAGAGAGATAGCAGTGAGCAGGGGAAAGAGCAGCTGAAAAAGTATACTTAATCCAGGAACAAGACTAGGTTTGCTTGTTCTTGTAGGTATTTGTAGGTATTTCTGTGACAAAGAGGCTGGGAGGGGAGCTGTTTGCCAGAAAACTAATGGCTAAGAACGGGAGTTTGGAAAGCAGGAGGAAGGAGAGGACTGTGATGTCTTAGTAAAAATTGAGGGCTTTGAGACGTCTTTTAGGACAATGTACAGTAATTTGTCTCTGCTGCAAGGTGAAATACCCATGCAACCCACTAGCTCTTGTTCATCTTTAAAAGAGACAATTCAGTACCACCCTGACACTAGAGTTTTTTAATTGTCTGCTACACTTTAGATTCTTTTATAGCCAGGAATAATTTATTTTCTATTTAATCTGCTTCTGTATCTTCTTAAAACAAGCAAAAGAAAAAGCTCTCAGTGCTTAATGAAAAAGAAATTGCAAAGTATGATATTTTTCACCAAATTACAAGAAGTCTTTCAATTTTTTCTATTTCATGGGTAGGAAGAAAAAATATAAATTTCCTTTTTTGTGCCATGTTCCCATTTCCATATAAAACTTAAATAACATGCAGTAAATCAGCTTAAGGATAAACTGTTAATACACTTTGCTTGCAAAAGGCAGCCCATTAACAGAAAGTTTACTTCAGGACTTTAAAATTCTTCTCCTATCTTCCACTCTCTCTGGCTCTGCAACCTCAGGGGATGTAATCCCTTAAAATACAGCTCATCTTCAATTAGCAAAAAGAACATATGTATGTTCTTCACCGAAATCCCCAGGTATCATGCAATGCAGTTCCCTTCAGATTTTACAGTTAATTAAAGCCTCATACACAACTTCTGGTTCTCCAGCTGACACAGGAGAGTTTTAAAGCTTAGAACATTTTTTAGCTATTACTCTGCTAAAAAGCTTTCTAATAAACATTAATGTCAATGTGGCTTTCTTGCTGACCAACACACTCTAACAGGAAATTTATAACTACTGATCTCATAACAAGAGGCTGAGAAGAAACTGAGGTTGCAGCAGGGATAATTTTTAACTGTCTACTTATGTATAATCCTCCATAGACGTAACTAATCAGAATTCACTGGGGAAATGAACTTAGAGATTGTTGAAATGAACCTTGGAGGGGGAGGGGTAGAAAATGTTTCCAGGTTATAACCTTGGAAAACAGTATGAAAAAAAGTCTCTTTTTCTGAATAATGTGCTTAGACTTTAAAATCTAAGGCATAATCTGTCTCTTTTTAAGTATCCTTCAGAAACACTGCGTGTATTTCTTTGATGTAGAAGGGTATCCTGCAGAAGCTAAAGATTCATGGCTAGAAAAGTCAGCTGATGTAAATCAGCATATACCTATTTATTCCACTGGATCTGTGCACAATTAACTTGGCCTGTTTCTACAACTGTAGTAATATGACTGTATTTAATATTCCAGATTTGATTCATTTTATTACTTGTTGTGATGGACTGTGTTTTTGAGGGGCTGTTTGCTTTGTCTTTGGTGTGAAGGACCAGGTATTTCCTTACACGAACATGAAATGTCCTTTGAGTCAGCTCCACGCGGCAGGAAACCCCCTCTGTGTTTGTGTGTGGGGGGGGAGCAGCTGCTACAGGGGAGGAGCCGTGGCCGGAAGCAGGGGCAGGACTAGGTCCCGTCTGATTGGCTGAGAAGCCCGGAAATGCAAAACTGGCGCCGAAGAACCCCATGAGAGAGGCAGCGCGACACGCCCCTCTCTCTCTCGCTCTCTCCTCGTGTTCGAGGCGGTCGTCTACACCCGCAGCCTGCCGCCGCCATTTTTTTCCTG
>NW_009953786.1:349936-414376 GCF_000747805.2 Chaetura pelagica | reverse complement strand
TCATCCTACCTGCACTGCCGTGTGGTGAGACAATTCCGGCTACCCCAGCTTATAGGGGAAAATATAATCCAGCCATTCGGGCAAATCCCTCCCCTCTGCTTCCCTCACGTGAATAAGATGTGTAACTAAGGTGTACCCATATATGTTTAATGTGTTGTAATCACTCCTTTTGAACCTCCTGCCCCAAATTGCTTTGTTTTCCCCACAATAAACCTTGCTGTTGTTAGAAATTTAGTAAGCACTGAGCGAGTTATTCACTCAAAAAAGTCAGGACATAAGTTCCTGTATCCTCTGTGTGAGGCGATATCCACGTGTGGATCTCTCAGCAAATCCTGATAAGTTAATACACTCCAATAAGGAGATATAATAGGTCACGGATCGTGACACAACCCATGGTAACATTTCACCTACATATATGAGAGTTGGAGCACTTACACCAATTTTCCTATTAGTCATCTTTGATTTTTCCTGATTCTGGGGAAAACTTAAGATTTTTCTTTAAAAGAACATTCAGGTTTTTTTGGGGGTGGGCAGGCATTTATTTAATAGAATGCAAACTGGTAAAAAAATTATCTTAGTGGCAATACCAGAAAATGAGCTTGATTCTAAAAGCTACAAATACTTTTATGCATGATATACACTGAGTTTCCCTTTCTCAACAGTTTTAAAAAAATAACATATTTATCTAAGCATTTTAATCTCTTTTGGTGCCATAGTGTGAAAGCAGTGAACAGATTAGTGGAATTAAGGAAAATTACATGGGTAAATATTAAATTATAATGAAAAGCTTATGTATCATTGTGGAATTATTAGACCTGCAATATCTCAGGACTAATCACACAGCAGCCTAACACATTTGGATAATTGAATTATGCTTTATTATCTTACAGTCCAGACAATTTCAGGAAGCATTGCATGTAAATTCTGCAGAATTTATATAAAATGGTCTTGAGCTATCTTTTAAAATCTGGAATTGTACCAACATTTTTAGGATACACAAGGGAGGATTTATGATTTAGCCTTGGATTAATCTATATCAAATACATTTGTGGATTATGCCCTTAATAGCTCATTAATGCTCTGAATGCCTCTGATATGGTTAGTAATGTATATAGAAGAGACATTTTGTTAAGAGAGAATATGTGATAGCTAGAGTGAGCATCAGAGAAATGTGAAGTCAAACTTGTGCTCTATTTTCTATAACTTGTAAATGTGTGTTCCTATTTTGGCATGGGTTCCCCCTTCTCCCCCACCTCATTAATATTAAATAAATATTAAACTAATATTAAAGCAAAAATTGGAAGCATGTATGTAAGCAAGGGACAGAAAAGGTGCTTGGAAATCAGTTGCTGTGAATGTCAGTGTTTTGCTGGGGGGAACAAGCATCTGATAAAGCTTAGCCCTACTCTGCTCTTATAATTCCTACTTTAGTTCTTTTTTTGTGTCTGTTATGGATCACCTGCTTTCTTTGAGCGTATTTAAAGAAAAAAAAAAAAAAGCTTTGTTTTAAAGAAAGCTGTGATGATGATGATCATGATGATGATTTTAATTTAGGGTTATATTTAGGTGTGTGTGATACATATTTTAAGATTAGGTTTAGAATATTGGTCAAGCAATAGTACGGCAAAGGTAAATTCAGTTATAAAGTGGTATGTAATAACCCATATGCTTTATGGGTTATAACAAATCACTAATAAACAGTCGTATGTTAGAACATACAGTTCTTCATAAAAGTAATATATGCCAGTGACGTTTTAATTTTTACTTGTAGTCCCTGCTTTAATTTTTCCTTCATAGGTAGATTTTAATATTTCTTGAAAAGGACCACAAATACTTTAATCAGCACCTATTAAACATTTTAAATCCGTTAATTTGGTGGGGGTTCTAAGTACTTTGTTTTACTGCATATTACAGCACTTTCAAAAAGTCATAACCTGTGAAGAATGAAATTGAAGGTCTTTTCTGGTTGTCTCCCATTATATTTTCTTTTACTCAGTTATTTAATATAGAGAATATGATTTTGTTTTATAGTAAGATTGATTCAACAGCTTCAGGTCCTAAAATATACATATGTTTCCATACCATTTCTGTCAGTGAGAACATCTGACAAATGAGGACATGCAGTCAAGTCTCCTTTGCAGTGAAATAAAGGCATGTGGTCATGTTTCCTTTCCACTGCTACCCCTGAAGGAGACCAGCTAATAGCTAAGCTTGACAAAAATGCCAGCATGCTTAGATTGTAAACATTAGTTACAGTGAATAAATAGAGACTCTTCTCATTAAAAGTCTAATGTTTTCTTCTTGTTAATGTACAAGATGTGGAGTAAGATAACGTAGGAGGTTTAACATTAATTATTTAGATCATTTGTCTGTCATTATATTCCCTTATGCCATACAAGGTTGGAGGTAATAAGTAAGACTGTTAGATGAAGATAGAGTTTTTCTGAGAAAAACAACTTCATACATCTTTGTTTAAATCTTTTAGGAAAACTCAACAAAACCAGAGGAGAGGATTGTTTTTAAGACATACAAATGCTTATTTACCAATCATGCAATTGGATGAAGATGGCTGCTTCTTTCTGAGGTGTCTTTTTGATGGCATTTCAGATTAAAGGGATAGATCAAGAGTTTCTATATCTCAGAGTAAAGATCACTCAAAAAGCCAAGACAAACAAAGATGTGCCCTTCAGAGAATGAAGTCTCAGCCACACAGGGTGCCGGGAGGCTGCAGGGGCAAGAACAAAGGGCTGTGTCTCTCTGATCCATGTTAGAAGGCTTAGTGAGTGGTTGTTTTAAGGAAATGGTCACAGACTAGACGACATTTGGAAAAGAATGAAGCTATAAGGAAAAGTACATGATGGGAGAAACTGGGAAATGGTTGAGACCAGAAATCCCTTGTCACAGAATCAATTGATCAGCTAAAATATTATTATATTAATACAATTATAAATTGTTTCTTAAATTAATTTTGTGTGATAAGCTATAAAAACTGGCCCCTAGTAATTATTTTATATGCTACTTCCATGGGATAATTTCCCATATTTGGAGGGGAAGAAGGAAGGAGAGTATAAATATTATTCTTTTTGTGTTTGACTGGGGATCTTACTAAATGGAAGATTCAGGATTGGTCTTTACTGACACAGCTATAACAATTATAACAATTATTTACTAACACAGCTATAACAGGGAAAAAAAACAAGAAAGGTTTAAATGGCAAGGCACGTTTATGAGAAAATTGACCTAATATTCTAATAAGCACTTCTGCTCCAAGATAAACATGAAAAAAAAAGACACTTTAAAGAGAGCTCAGCTTTGCAAACAAAGAGGGAGGAAAAAAAACATTCTGCAGTCTGCACTCAGTCTTTCAACGTCTGTCTTCTAATTTATACAGTGTGAGTTAAAATTACAGGTGTAAATAGGGCACATAATACGTCTTTTACAGAACATATCAAAGTTCTCAGGAAGCCATGTTTAAGGCAAAGATACGCAGCGATCTATTTCTGAAATATTCCTCATTCTCCCACTTACAGGCAAATTAAAAAAGCAAACAGCTCTCATGGAATTGAAAAAGGAGGTGCTCCATTTCCTGAGAATCAGCTGAATGCAAAACTAGTTGCAGAACCTAATACTGATGAATGTCAGATGAACAAATTACACCAATGGGATGTTCAGAGCCCCATCAAGCCTGACCTTGGATATCTCCAGGGATGGGGCCCCTACCACCTCTCTAGGCAACCTGTTCCAGTGATCCATCACCCTCATACTAAAGAAATTTCTCCTAATGTCCAACCTAAATCTACACTTTTCTAGCTTAAAACCCTTGTCCTATCATTACATGTTCTTATACATTTGATTTAAAATTTCTTACTGCATTTATTGAAATATATTTGTAATTATCTTTATAATTATTTTAAACACTGTCTGAGAGGCTGTTGGGGTTGAGTTTTTCTTGGAATTATGTTGGTCTTTGGAACAAAAAAAAATGGATCTTGAATTTTCTTTCAGTAAGTTTCATATTAATATATTGTCATATACTTGGTATATAAAAGTTATAGCTAAGTAGCTAAATAGTACTAATTTAATTTTTTCTTAATGTTGGCAAATTTCTCTCAGAAATATTGAATATATATATACATATGATTTATTGACTTACTTTATTGGGGTGTGATCCTAAAGAACTCAAATCCATGGGAAAAAAAATCCTACTAAAATATATAAAACTGTTGATATTATTAATAGTCAAACTTCTAGTAAGTACTTACATAACCAGCAGCCTACAGGGTAAAGACCAGTCTTCATGAAAGGCTTTTCAGATAAATATGGAATATAAAGAACTGAAAATGTTCATTCATGAGAAACATGAAACTGCTATTTAATGTATATGACTAAAGACTGCACAGAGCCCTAAATTTCTTACTGAAAAATCCTTGCTTCTCAACATGTAAAACTTAAAAATAAAAAAACACAAACTACAACAACAAAAAGAAAGATTTACTATACTCTGTAGATGTGTGAATTCTAAAAGCATTACTGTTTTACAAATAGATTATATTTACTTTAATTAACACCATGTTCGTATAACAACACACCATGATGTCCATATGCCCCATTATGACAATAAAGGAGGCATGAACTTTTCCTGCTTGTAGTATTATGGCAGATGGTGCTTTACCATGCCTCCTCATTTTGTCTTTGGTATTTTTTCTGCTGTGTTTTTTTTGGGTTTGGTTTGGTTTTGATTTTTTTTGTTGTTGCTGTTGTGGGTTTTTTCCCATCAGGGGCACTCCTGGGTGCTAGCTATGGGCAGGACTGGTGTGAAGGCCTAAATGACTCCTCCTGTTTTGAGTCCAGTCAAAGGCTGCAACCTGGTTCAAAACAAGTTGGAGCTGGTGCTCTTTGGGGCAGGCACTCACTCTTCTGCTAGTGCTGAAAAGCTTCCCTGAATTTGGGCTAGTCAGGAAGAAAGAGCCACTTCTACTTGCAGTCAATTTTTGTCATATGTCTGAACCATCTCCTAGGATACAGCAGCATGAAAACAAAGCACTAAATGTGGGTAAAAAGCACTATAAAAGTGGGTAATTTTTTTAGTGGTGACTGTGTAGATTAAGTTATTAAAGAAGCAGTAATGAACGGGCAAAAATATCTTACACTGAACAGATCACTACTGCTCTGTGGGAAGATGTCATCAGAGACATCTGTGCCCTTTGGAAACTGAGACAGTGTCTAGACTTCAGTACAGTAATAAGACAGTAATTCAAATGGCAAAATACGGAATTTTGCTTCTGAAACACTGTTCAAATAAATTAAAAAATGTAGATCAATATAATAAAATGAAATTGCTTACAGATTATTTAAAGGCTTCTCTTTTCCCAACAGTCATGGGTTTAAGGACTGTCACAAATTGTTCCAAGTATTAGGAGTGTCAAATAAGAAAAAAAAGAAATAAATAAAAATTATCTGCAAATAAAAAAGTGCTAAAATAACAGCTCATTGGCTGAATGTAAGTAATATTAATTCATGCCCTGACAGCTGCATATCTAAAAAATGAGCAAAAGTTGTTCCCTTGTTCCCTCTGGTTGCAACCTGCCCTCTACTTAAACTATTCTGGAAAACTTGACTCTGCTTGGGGCACTTGGACAGTCTTTGATTTTCTCAAGCACTCCAATGAAGCCAGGATTTTTCACTTCTTTTTTATGCTGTTAGACGTGTTGGAAGGGGTTGCTGTAACGTAATATCTGACCTTTCTTCTGACTCCCATCTTTTTAATTTTATCTTGGGTTTTCCAGCTACCATAGTCAAAATACTTTTATTATGGTTCCTTTTCCTTACTCTTAGCAGAGTACCTTCCTTATTGATCTGAGAGTACACTTCTGCAGTGCTGTCCTTATACTCATAAACCTAGGTGTTACAGAGTAGTTCATTGTCTGATTCATGCAGTGGTGATACAAAGCTGTCAAACTTTACATATCATGGCTGACACCTCCCATTTATTAATAAAAATGCTACTACCTCCTTTTATTTTTAATTATGCTAACAAAATGCATAACCATGTGCAAAATGGCTCTTCTTTTTTGGCCCGGGACAGGGCAGAGAGGAGAATACAGACTAGATATTAGGTCTGTAAGAGTCAGAGAGAACCACTGCTGGTGCTTCAGGTAAGTGTGCAAGAGGATAAGGAGGAATTATATCAAAAACATAAAGGACAGTAAGTTTGGCAAATGGAACTCCCAGAGGAAGAAATGCTGGTATCTCTTTGCATGCATGTTTAAGATGGGACTTGACCTTGAAGAGATTTTATACATTTTTCTATCCAGAAGTTTTCTTTAAAAGCAAAAAACAGAACAAACCCAAACAAAAGCCTATAGAAAATTAAAGGTCTCAAAGTAATTATTTTAGAAAATCTCATTAATTTTGAATAATTTCAAGACTTTGGTTTCCCTTTTGGATCACCTGTGATTCATGTTAATAGCATTAATTCTATTCTCTTAAGTTAAGCAGCATTTATAGGAGACAAATTAATAAAACAAAATTGAATCAGAATGTCTGCAAGAGTACAGAACAGCTTTCAACAAAAGATAACTCTCACAGCTACTCTTTATGAACCAAGATTGGATATTATTAAATCTTGTGCCAGTGTCTCAGCACTTCTGTTGCCAAGTCCCTCATTCTTGCTCATATTTCCAAGGGTAACACCTAGAAGGAGACAAAAATAATCCTTCAGCTTCTCATGAGAATCCTTTAACCATAAGTTTTGCCCCTTATCTGGTTACTAGTTCTTGTTCAAGTGTCAACACACATAATGAATACGTTAAATAGAAGGATATTCTTACCTGAACCTCCTTGTACAATTAACACAGAGACATGATTTTATTAATGTAGTTACATTTCTGCCACTCTAAAATTTCTGTTGTACCATATGTTCTGATGTCAAAACATTTAATGTAGAACACTATCCCTTGGTATTTAGTCTTCTTGCTTCCTTCTAAACAACATGGTTGCATTATCAGTATTTTAAAAAGACCTGCTTCAAAGGATGCCTTCTGAACTTGCATGCAAGTCTGTGACTATCTCCCTCTTTCTAGTTTTGGCTAAATGCTTTCATGTTAACTCAACTCCTCTTTCAATAAAGCTTTCTGAACTAAGAAAGAAAGTATAGTGTATGTCCCTAGAGTTTTCAGGGGTGATTTAAGACACCTGTTTGGGTTGGTTTTTTTTTCCTTCAGAGAGCCTCTAGCTTCAGTTGGGGATGCATATAGGTATTTATATGCTAATCTTTCCTCTTATGGATGCAGGCAAGGTATTCTAAACTCAGGAAACATAATCCAAATCACAGAAATCAGGTAATGACATTAAGTGTTAATAATTATATGTACCATGCAAAAATACTGATAGTCTTCTAAATAAGGAGATTAATTTGGTTATACTGAAAAGGCATTATGACAGAACTGCTGGGTAAAGATTTTTTAAAATTTATTTCCTTTTAACAAGCATTTTGTTTATTTACAAATTAAAACTACTTGGGAAACCCACACATATATATTTTTTCCTCTCATCTGCTATATCCTTTCCCTTCTTACAGTTCTTTCTTTAGTCTTTGTAAATGCCATTTGTCAATGAACTCACCAGACTTGGAACAGAATGGATATTACTAAGCAGCATCACTTTGCCAGAGCTGAAAGCGTTCCCAACCATAGCACGTCTGATGGTTGGTAAATATGAATCACCAACCCCACTCCACTCTGTGGGCTGCTTCTCATGCTGTTGCTCACACTCCCTTCCTAATCATACTGCAGGGAGTAATTAAGGGTGAGTATAACTGACAAAGGCTGTGACAGCAGCAGGAAGCCATTTTACTAGGCTGATATTTTTCATTATTAGTAGTATTACTATTTTTATTATTTCTTTCCTTCCTTCTTTAACAAAACAGGTTTCTTCAGTTTCCCTGCAGCACTGGTAGTCAAAAACAGTGAGGTGGAGGCAAATCAAGTAAAGGTCAGTCCCGTTAACCAGAGAAAAGCCTCAGGTCATCCACTACCATGATCATAATTAAGCAGTATACCTTGGAGCTAGCTAAAGGTTAAATGAGTACAAAGAAGTGGAATAAGCATGCTGAAAAACATGGAAATAGAAAGGAATGTAATATTTTTAGAGGTTAGACTTGCTACACATTATTCATTGATGAAAGGACATTTCCTTCTATGTGCCTAGGGGACAGCTTTCTGGAGCTTTAACTAGCAGAGGAAGGCTACATTAAGTTAAAAAGATATAGATTTACTGAAGTGAAAGGTATGGCTGACATGAAATTTCCTCTGCTTTAGCTGAAATTCCAGTGGAAAAGATTTTGTCTGTGGAAGGAAAAGGAGAGGAGCTACGGGGCTGCTGAAAGTACCTGGGGAAGGGCAAAAGGAAGAATCAGCAGTCAGAGTCTTTGGGGGAATTTGTTCCTGAAAGAGCTGAGTAAACCAAGGGTGGGTTCTTGCAGAGCAGAGGCTCAGGTTCACTCTGTGCTGTTCAATCTTTCACCATTCTCCTCACCATGCTTAAATGGTCAAAATGATTGAATCATAGAATCATAGAATCTTAGGGGCTGGAAGGGACCTCGAGAGATCATCTAGTCCAACCCCCCTGCCAGAGCAGGGTCACCTAGAGTACATCACACAGGAACTCATCCAGGTGGGTTTTGAATGTCTCCAGTGCACGAGACTCCACAACCTCCCTGGGCAGCCTGTTCCAGTGCTCTGTCACTCTTACAGTAAAAAAATTTTTTCAGATATTCACCTTGAACCTCCTATGCTCCAATTTACACCCATTACCCCTTGTCCTATCACTGGTCATCACTGAGAAAAGCCTAACTCCGTCCCCCTGACACTCACCCCTTACATATTTGTAAACATTGATGAGGTCACCCCTCAGTCTCCTTTTCTCCAAGCTAAAGAGACCCAGCTCCCTCAGCCTTTCCTCATCAGGGAGATGTTCCACTCCCTTAATCATCTTTGTAGCTCTGCGCTGGACTCTTTCAAGCAGTTCCCTGTCCTTTTTGAACTGAGGGGCCCAGAACTGGACACAATACTCCAGATGCAGCCTCACCAATGCAGAATAGAGGGGGAGGAGAACCTCTCTCGACCTACTAATCACACCCTTTCTAATGCACCCCAGGATGCCACTGGCCTTCTTGGCCACAAGGGCACATTGCTTGCTCATGGTCATCCTCCTGTCTACCAGGACACCCAGGTCTCTTTCACCTACACTACTCTCCAGCAGTTCAGCCCCCAATGTCTGCTTTTCCTAGGATGAGAAGGCACCCGCTGCTCCCTGCCTGCCCTCGTGCAGCTCTCTGCCTCTCCACCTGCCCTCGCGCCTGCCACGTGTCTCCTCTCTGGAGGCCGCTGCCGCGTGCTCAGATGAGGCTGCCAAATGGCCACTTTTTAACCCTTGCCGCCGTTCACAGCCACACCCCCTGCCACGTCAGCCTTCCTCTCCCTCGCAGGCTTCCCGCTCAGACTCGGGTCTCCTGGCTCTGCCCCGGCTTCACCGTCTCTGGGAAGCCCGGCTCCCTCTCAAATCCTCAGTAAATTTAAAGGAACAGCTCTCACCGCTGCCGGTGCTGCTGCCGCTCTCTCTTCTGCGCTGCCGCGTGCTCGTGAGATTGTCCTTTATTTCATAATCTAATTGATGAAATATGGCCTAGAAAATAAATATGATTGTCCTCATTTTTACACAAAACTTTGAGGCACATAGATATAAAAACTTTCAAAAGAAAAGCTAAACACCAACACCATGAACTTTTACTGTATTCAGATCTTTTCAGACAGAATTACAACAGTATCTCAATAAAAACACTGTTCTTCCCTGCAAATGGAAGAGCAAACACTTCCCTTGTCCTGCTTCTCAAGGTAATTTAATTGTCATGCCCATCTGCACCTTTAAGTGGAGTTTAGGCTCAGCTCCTGTTAATGGCTGGTGTGTTTACCCAGTGAATGGGTAAAACTACCAGTACAGAAGTATTATTTTGTTAAGTTCATGATGTGGACAAGAGTTCAGTGCTAGTAGGATAGGCATAAAACATACTATGAAGTTTCCTAAAGAGCCCTCTGGAGAGATTAAGCCTTTTGATTATCATCAGTTGTATCACTGTAGGAGAATATAGTTACATTATTTTCTGACATGAATGGAAAACTTTTTCTTTTCACAGAAAAGCTTTTAAAGCCTGTGATGCATAAATTATCAGAGCTACTCTCAGTACATTTTAATTTACTCATAATCTAAATGTAACAATTAAAAAAAAAAATTAAACCTTTAGCTGATCCTCTTGAAATTTGCATAAACTTGTTAAATACAAAGATTGTCTCTCAGCTGAAGTCCTGACTTTAAATTTTCTCCTTTTGTCCTTCCTTTTTTAACTATATCTCTATCCAGTAGGGATTAAAAAGAGACAAAAAAAACTCCTTTGTTCTTTGTTAAGATTGTTTTAAAAGACACTATGTACTATTCATCCCTGATAATAAGAACACTGATACACTGTTTAAAATTAACTATTAAAATTTTCAAAATAAATTCTGGAGGCCAATATAAGGTAATTTTTGCCTTTCTCTCTAAATACAAGTATCCATCTCTTTCCCCTTCCATACAGCTGGGGTTTGGAGCAAGAAGTGAAGGAATAAGAGAGAGAGAAAATTATACTGGCCTGATATGCAGGACTGTTAATGTTAAGTCCTGGATTAATGACAGATTTAATTTTCAACAGTTAATGAGAGATCTGACTGCAAACACTAACAACTTAAATTTTAAAGAAAACTTCTAGAGAAACAAAAAGCATGGGATACTTCTTGGCAAAAAATATTTTATTAAAATACAAAATACATGAAAACATGAGCTTTAAGGAGAGTGTTTTCTCAGCATCAGCAACTATATGATACTGAAACTGCAGGATGAAAATATTTTTAAAAATATATATTTATTTTTTTTTTTAAAGAGCAAGTTCATTCTTGCAATGCTTATTGTTTATGTGATTGATTTTTACATATAATCTACAAATGTGAAGTAGAAGAAATACAAATGTCTACATATGCTCCCATAGACAAATGTAAAAATTTAACATTATTCAAATATTATATATGTTTGCGTGTGGACTTACATGGGCACATTTTACTAGATTAAAGACTATTACGTTTATAAAATAGTTTAAATAATATTTTATATGGAGAGATTTAGATGTTCACTCTTAGCCAGAATGATGTGCAGATAGGCTCAATATATTTGAAAAAGCCGTGAAACAAATTCTGTTCTTCCTAACACTGATACACTTTCATGAAAGAAAAATGTCACCCCACTAATATATTTTAAAGACTAATCAAGTAAATCTCTTTAATAGCATTAAGCCTCATTTGGAAAGTTCACAATCCATAATTAGCAGTTTCCTTGAAAATGCTTGCTAAAAATACAGTTTCAGAAAAGATTACAGTTCAAATCACATGTGCATGGAATAATTGTTTTGTCCAAACATGTCAATTTTAGCAATTACCTTAAAATCCACATGATTAGAGTATGTGCTTTGATATGAGCACTAACTGTCAAATAGTAGCCTGATCTTTAAGAAAATTTGTATCCAATACCAAAATTAACTAACACATATTTAAGATTCAGTCACTAATCTTTGTTAAAGGGCAGAAAGAAAGCAAAACAAGCCCAAATCCCTTGCAGTCACACTCTGTCATTCTCTTTTAACTATTCTTCTGGGCTTATTTCCCTTACATTTAATTTTATTTCATTATATGTAGTAAGACTAATTTTTCAACAAACCATTTTGATTCTGTTCATTTATTTTGCCCCACTTTGAGCATTAACTTTTTTTTTTTACCCTAAAGCATTCTGTAACAGATTTCATTTTAATTTAATTTGTTCTATTAAGATAAGGTTTTCCAATTGTTTAACTGTAGGGAATTTTTAAAAAGTGTTTAAAAGTGTTAGTTAATCTTGTGAGATCTAGAGGTCCTACAGAATACTTAGATTTTACTAGTGATATATGAAAAACAGGTGTTTTTTTTATGGAATAGTATTAATTGATTTGTTATATTATTTTTTTTCACAACAATTTTTTTTTAGATGCTACAATGGATGGAATTTTTACCTTTGCACCATAGAAAAGGAAATTGTAAGAATTTTCAGGAGAAAAACCCTACTTATTTCACCTGAAAATCTCTTAATCAAAATATCTGACTAGAAATGAAGTTCTGGATCTACAGATTTGGGTTCTTTTTGTGTAGCTTTTTCTGTTTGTTTTGAGGGTTTTTTTAAATTGGTAAATGATGTAAACAAACTTATAAAGAACAGGAGAGAATACATTAGTCCTAGACTCCTGTCTCACTTGGATTATGCATCCCTTGTTTTTTGTTTGTTTGTTTGTTTTAATTTTGGCTATGCTATATGATAATTACCATCTCAATTTATCACTTTCTTCATTCCTCTAGAAAGAATGGGAAAAGGATAGCTTTCATTTCTCTTCACCACCATCTCTGTAGATTGGCTCTGTGTCCCAGCAATATGGAGATTAGCTTTGCATCTGGTGATTGGTGGCAAAAGGCCTTAGGTAAGCATGTACACCAGTCACCAAAACAGGAAAGTAACAGAACAACTTGGGCAGGAACTCCATAGGAAGAATAAAAAAGAAGACTGGGATAAGTGACAGCTCTCTTCCTGCTATGTGTGTTGGTGCCTTATAGGTCTAATAAAAAGGAGGTGCCAACAGTTTTAATACAGAATAAGAGAATGACTTAATAATCATAACAGAGAACGAAAGTGATCTAATATTAAATGGTGTGAGCTATTTGGGAAAGATATTATTAAAGAAAGAGAAATTATTCCTTTGTATTTCAAGGGTGAACTGTTCCCTCTGAAGTTCAATATACAGAGGAAATTAGAACTCAAGGAAGTCTGGCAAATACCAGAAAGAAAGCACTAACACAGCCGGCAATATGCTGGGGATCTACTATAAACCTTGAATCCAGAATCAGCTGAAAGAGGCTTACTGGTGATTTCCAGCACAGGATGTGGATGTTAATTAAGAATCTGAAGGATCTGAAACTACAGAACCAACCTTAAGAAATGCCTCCCTGTATTGTTACATTGTCTAATGAACCACACCATTTGTGTTCATATGGAATACGATACATTTTATGCATCTTTTGACTTCATAAATATGGCTTGTATTCAAATAGTAACTAGTCTAAAGCATTGCTTCCTTCAGGGCAGCAGACCCCTGTATTGAGATGACAGGCTTAATTTTATTTACCTACTAGATAGAGGGTTTTCTAGCCTATGTGCTAAAGCATACAACTCATATTTCCCTGAGAAGTAGTCTCAGATAGTTAGAAAAGCTTAAAAATGCCTGACTCTTGCTAAAGGAGATTTAACTACTGAGGCATCTGCTAAAAAGAGGAATAAAGGAGGACAAATGCTGTTACCACAAAGGGCAGGAGTCATACACAAATACACAAACAAGGGAGGTGTTGGTTGTGAAAAACAAATTATATGTCTGTGTTACCACACAAGTTTGTAAGATATCGGTCACTAGGGAAAGTGCTGTTTTCAGCCTTGAGAATCCCAGGCTGGGAGAAATGTAGATGATTTAAAGAGAGTACTGAGAAGAGGAATAACAGTGAACACCTGAGAAAGTGTGATGTTGGTCGACATGGAAAAAATCCCATACCTCATAGCAACTACTTAAGAAAAAAGTAAACTGAAGAGGTCGAGGAAAAGCCACCATAACAGTTTTCATATGCATGACAAGCTTCTGCAAATGAAGTTATTCTCCATGACTACTGAATGGCCCTCTATAGATACGTGGTTCCATGTCTGTGGCAGATAGAATGAGAAGATTGGGTTTAAACTGCAGCAAAAGTCCTGCAGGTTAAATACATTAAAAAAAAATAAAATAATTGTCATAGCAGTAGAACACTGGCATGGATTTCCTGAAAATGTTATGACTCTTTAGACGTGCACATCTGAAATGACCTGCTTTTAGCAGGTACAGGGGATGGATAATGATACTATTGAAGCTATTCTCAGATTTATATTTTTGGTGATTTTTCTGTGTTGTTAGAGGTTCCAAATGTAATTAAAACTAACTGTTATGTAAAGCAAATATTAACAGATATGAATACAAGCAAAAAATACCCACAAATCTCACCGAACAAAATTAATCAGTGTCATTTTCCAAATTATTGTGTCACAATTACGGATCTAGGTGTTGCACTTATAGAGTCCACATAACTTACCTGAATCAGAAGCACACTAAGAAGCAATAGAAACTTGGAGATATACAACCAGTTAATATTTAGATTGTGGAATTATATAACGGATTATTGAGCCAGAATATTGTCCAGGATAGTGTGAATCATACCTGCACACAAAGAAATCATGCTGAAGTTACATGATGAAGTTGCATGGGTCTCTACAGTGTGCCACAACAGGTTTCAAGGTGGAAATGCTCTTTGGAAGCTTTTTTAATGTCTATGTATCCCTCTCTGGACCAACCTGTTTGTTGTGGCTGAGTCTTCACTGTGCTATAGGGAAAGATAAAATTTTCTGTTACTATGTGCAGTCACTGATTCTTTGCATCAATGAACAAGAGAGCAGTCAGGGAAAAAAATGTGACTCCAAAAACACTATGGCATTTGAAGTGCCCTGACCTCCTCTACTTCTTGTTCTGAATATGTGTTGCTTTGGGAATGCACTAAAGCAATAGTTTCCATGCTGCATCTGTGATCTGCTTGACACAAGGAGCACTGATTAGCTATCAGGGAGCTATGAATCATCTCCCAGTTCTTTTGACCACTTGATGTACGTCAGAAACTTACAATCTGCTCATTTAGACAGCAGTACCCCATCCTTCTCTCAAATCTCGCCTCTGGAATATCCCTTCTTCAGGATCCAGAGTTGGCTCTATTAGCTGTAGAACTGATGACTTTTCCACTGGGAGGATGCTTTAGTTTTACCCCTTTCTGACACAATGATGCTGCCTGAAGGCAGCTGATATGGCTGTGTGTGTCTAAAAGGTACCCGCTGAGCTTTTAGTGGAACATCAAGGACTCTCAGCAGCCAAGATCTGCTGCTAATGGTTGTGATAGGTAACAGGTCCTCCCTTTGTCCTGCCACTTAAAGAAGGGAGGTCAGCCACTGACATTGTAAAAGGATGCTTGCTGATGCAGAAAAAAAGAAAACCACTGCTATAAAATAGGAAGACAGAGACTGCTGCTAGAGGGGAAATCTGTAAAGGGGTCCTGAACACGGATCTAGCTGCTGCAATTGGTAACATGGGACCACCCTGCCCCAGCGGCAGTTTTTCTGAAAAATGATTGCTTAGGGACAGGAGTTCATAGGTAGCATTGTTAGCTGCCTAATAGCTATCAGTGCCAAGAGGAGTACTTAGCAGTGTTAGATGTTACCACTGTTCTTTATGTTACACCCTATGTTTCTGAAAATCTCTCCCTTATTCAGCACTGGTATGTGGTCCTGTGAAATAGCAGATATATAAAACCAGGTATCTGGGACATTGTATCTATTGTGTTTAAATTCAGAAATGTTGGAATAATTTACTAATTCCGTGTTAGTAAATTGAAGAATAAGGGAGAAGAGCAGGAGCTCAATGATATTTTGACTAAAGTCCTTTGTTGTTTTCCTTTATCACTGCTGTCACCAAAGTGCATGTTAAAAGCTTGCATGGGATTTATTCTCTTTGTGCCCATGGCAGCAATAAGCCAATCCCTTAGATGTGGAAATCTCCATTTTGTCTCAAAATTGTTTATTGGCAAAATTGTCTTGGATCAGAATCTTGCAATTGAATATACAGGAATTTTATCTTTATATATACTGTGTACAGGTTATTTTATATATATATATGTAGTCAAGGACAGAGAAATTTCTCCTGCTTCCTGGGCTATCAGTTGCACTAGATTTTTTTGTGTTTCTATCTGGAATTAAGAGTTCAGCTTGTTCAGCTTGTGACATTTCTGTTTCCAGCAGAATGAATGCAAATTTTGTTACTTCAACAGAGGAAGCAAGAGCACATCTGCTATTTAGCGTATTTGATAATTTTAGTTGAATGATGATAGACTTTGCAGAGAATTATTTATCTGGTTTTGTGGATTCATCTTCCAATCAGTTACTCAAAAAGTTACAGATTATATTTTTGCTATATTTATGTTTGGTTTCATTTTATTTTACAAAGCTCTTAATTAATATTGCAAATCGATAGGGAAAAAAAAAATATTCTTCTGCTCTGTTTGCTAAACCATGTATTTTATTTGTAATTCCTTCTTATCCTTGATTAAAATTGAAATCACATAGATTTGCCTGCAAGCATGAGGGAAATCAAGCTCAGACACCTGAGCTTGATGTGAAATTGGACCAGGAATAAATGCTTCTAGGTTAGCAGCTGCTGTGAAATAAATGGCAGAGGTGGGGGTGAAGAAAGAGAAGTTCTGTGATGATGTCCTCAGTGCTTCCTATGGTCAACAACTCCAGCTTTTTTTCTTGTTGTAGCCTTTCAGCCTCTGACATACTAATAGGTTAAGCTATGAAATGCCACTCACTTAAATGGGGGTAAAATATTCAAATGGCTTGTTAAAGGGGCTTAAAGCACTATAATTAACCCATCACAAACTATAATATACCACAAATATTTTTTAAAGTTTAAGCTACTAATGATGCTCAGCATGCATTAACATTTTCTCAATTATTTGTGTGTCATATATCAGTGGTTAGAAAAACATTCTGATTACCATCAGTTTTATGTCACTTTGAGCGTCCAAATTCATAACTGCCATTAATCACACTCTCAGCAGCACGGCACTTTGAGCATCTCTACCACAGGGCTCTGACAACAGTGACCAATAAGAGACAAAACACGTTCTGGTGAATATAAAAAAGGGCTTAATTGCTATATAACCCCATACCATTGCAACCAGAGAGAACCTCCAAGAATATCAGAGAGGCTGTTTGCATGCTTTGTACTCAGGATAGATTTTTATCCCCTTGGGAGCTAAAATACAAACTTACAGTGATTAAACTGAGAGTGGTTTTGTTCACACTCGTTCCTATTGTATCAACTATGATAAAAGCCCTCTGGCCTTTGAGGCCATTTATTCTCTAGCTGAGAATCAGAGGGATAAGCTGTTGCAGGAAAAGTAAGATATGCAGTAGCACATAGTTAGGAAAAAATCAGTATTGGGAATATCAATAGTAGGAACTGTTCTTAACAGAATTTTGGTCCTCATTTAGTAATTTTTACAATAATAGTTTGACAATGAAACAACAGCTGCACATAAAGCTTTTGAAAAAAAAAAAAAAAAAAGAAGACAAAATTCAGCATGAAACATTTCAAGCTTAATGTTTTTGGTTACTTGTCTAGAATTTATTTATTAGTTGGGGAAGGAAGAACTAGTTTGTGTTTCTTTGGTCATAGTGATGATAATACTGACTCTACAAACAATATATACAAATGTCTGAGATATCAGACCTACCATGATTTATCTATAACAAAATGTGATTTTATTCACATGCATTTTGCTGACTACCTGAATGTCTACAGATGTTGTAGTTCCTTTAACATATGTGAAATCCACTACATATTTAAAATACTTTTTTTTTGTTGTTTTTTTTCTTGTTCTTTAGCCACTCAGCAGTTCAGATAGACCCATTAATAAATAACTGCAGTTACAAACCAAAGCAGTTAGACTGATGTTTCTCTGTAAACTAGTTAAAACAACGTAATTCAACAGGGGAAAGTCAACCATTACTGATGTAATTGAAAAAAATACGGGAAGTAAAAAGCTGAGCTTTAATATAACTTTGTATGTGCCAAGTTAGATTCCGTATGTAACATATGTAACAACTATTCTACTTAACAATAAAACTTTTTATTTTAAAGATATAAATGATTCCTTAGTTTGAAAATTACTGTTCATGTAAGATTAATGTGACTGCATACAGCATGAACACTAAATACAAAAATTGTAACAGAAACTTGCAGATTTCAGAGCCTTATGACATAAATTTATGGGATGCGTAAAAAGGCTAAAGAAATGAAATTGAAATTCTTTGTCCTTGAAGGTGTTTAAAATCAGGATATATGTTGCTATGAATAGAAACTGGCTTAGCCTATACTCAGTCTTCTTATTTTTAGACAGGATATTCAATTTTTAATTTTTAATATTTATAGTCTTTCTTCAATTTATGTGACTGACCTTCTTCTTAGTTCATTAATGTAGAACTTTTTATTGTCTTTTGAACTGACCATACTTTTGCTCTAACATAAACGAGTAATAATTTTCATGGCCTATGATACTGAGGAGGTCAGACTAGATTAGCTAAAGGTCTCTTTTGGCCTCAAAACACTCTTATTTAGCAGTTTCTTGTTGAAAATGTCATAACACTCCTGTGTGACTGCATGTTATTGTATTAAAACATATGCCTATTGAAAGCTTACTTGTTTGTTTAAAAGTACAACTAAAAAAAAAAATGCTGCATTTAAACATATAAGGAAAATTTTGAGCACTCTATCTTATTCTTTTCTGACTAGGTTTTTATCTACTATCCACAGTGATTGTGTTTCTTGCAAGCATGTGGTAAAGGGATATATTTAATGTGTGAATCACCTCCCAGCCAAAAGTAGGCATGTACTTTCCTTTCTGAAGTAGTTTCTTCGTAAACAGTTTTGGATTTTTGTTTGGAGCTTTTGTTTTTTTGTTGTATGATGTTTTGTTTCAAGTTCATCTGTAGCTATTAATTTGTTTAGTTAGAAGGGCAAGGTTAGAAAAAAAGCCCAACCAAAACAACCCATCCATGTCTCTCATCTGAGCAGAAAGTGCTAAAACACATAATAAACTCTTAGGAAAATCTGTGCATCAGTAAGTTTCATCTCCTTCATAAAATGACTTTTTCCTCCTTGAATAAAAGGACGTCATGCTGATAATGACCCCTGGCCTGGAGGGAGTGCTTTTCGCTGTCCTGAGCCCCAGATATGTAGTTTTGTTGGTGATAAAGGCAAGGCCATAACTTCAATTCCCAAGACTACAATGTAGCACTCACTTTTTTGAGCCCTGTCCTCTCCTGTCTTTTCTTGCTCAGACTTCTTTTATTCATGAGCAGGTCTCTTGCAAACACTGGCTTGGTCTGGTAGAAAATAATATGGTTGCACATGGCAGCGTGCAGGCAGGATTGCGTGGCACTTCCCCAGGTCTTCTGGAGGTTGCATGTGAATTATAAAAACATATAAATATTGTGAGGAATCTAGTAATAGGATATACAGGATCCTTTTACAACACAAGAGAAGGTACCACTACGGGGGAACAAAAATAATTTTAAAAACACTTTACCTTTAAAGGGAGGTGGTAGTATCTGCTTATCAAACAGAAAATCAAAAAAGGAGAACATATTTGCCTTTTTCTGCTCACTGGATGGATGATCCAGCAATGCTATTCTGCTTCATTTCCTTGTCCTGGAATGAATCCCAGTTGTGCCAGATGCTGATAATTAGATGAATATATGTAAAATATGCATTATATCATATATTTTATGCATAGATAACTTTCATGCAATTTGAAAGCCAGCCATTTGGCTAGATTATTTGTTGTTATGCTCATTCTGCAGCTGAAATCTGCTCTGCAAAGTTACTTTTCAAGCTGTGAATTCAGTGGCTGTAAAATCAAAGACAGTGACAAAGGTACAGGTTCCAAATTAGGAACTATTAGCTCATTTTTTAGCTCTTTCCACTATACCACAATGTATATTCTCAAAAGTTAAATATGCACTAAATAAAAGCTATTTTAGAGATGCATTCACTACTGTTTTCTCCTGCATTCAGAACATTATTTACTTTCCAATTTTAATTTTGCAGTTATCTGGATCATAAGGCAGAAAATATTATATAAATTAAATTTCAGACCCTAATAATTGTAATATTAAAAGTACTGAGCGGGGAAAACAAACAACACCAAAACCCCTCATCAAACCTCTCACAAAACAAGAAAAAGCCCTTAGATTTGGAAATTTGATTCAGTGTAAAAATAGTAATTTTTTTCTTCAAGTTCTCAACTAAAGATAGGCTAAAGAACAAGTAGATTGCCTCATATGAAATTATAAGAATACCATGTCAAAATTTTGACAAAACCAAAGAATTTATGAAAAGTTTGTGCCTTGATTTGTTTTGACAGTTTTTGAAATAACATATTATTGTGACTGTGACAATATTGTGAAGTGGTTATTTTTCTTATCCTAACACAGGTGTTTATTATAAGCACTAATAGTTTTAATTTTAGTTTGTCTATATGCAAAAAACCTTTAGGTGTCTCATGTAAGATTATTTATAACCAAGACACACAATCACCTTTGAGTACATTCAGTTATGCAGGGAAATAAAGCACAAACTTTTGACATAGTTTTTATTTTAATCCAAATCACTTTACATGTCTGTAATATAAAGCCCAAGAAGTAAAAAATATCCTCAGGCCATCATTCCTATTCTGCTTAGCCGGGGTGCTGGAGGACTTACTGAAATCCCCCATTAACAAATTCTTGCGTAATACACCTTAGACTCAGGAACTTATGTGCTCTCCAGTTTTCTGCATCTGTGGGTGTTTTCTCAGGAAAACATTCAAGATTAAATTTGTGCTAGGATGCTTTAGCTTGTATTAGTTGCCTGGAATGGCTAAGCATTTCACATAGATCAAATTCAAAGGTGACATTTTCTAGTTTCTTCACTATCTCTGCTAAAGATAAATTAATTCATCTTTGCCAAAGGATTTTACTCACAGATTTTAAATTGTGTGAACATGTTGGTCTTAAATATTACTATTGGTTTAAATTAGACTGCTTGGAAAGATAAGTTTTCCATGTGTGATGGGGTCTTTTAGGTGGAAGTGGTCACTGCCTCTTTGGAACTCCAAAGTGTCATTTTGTTTTATTTGGCTTTATCAGTGCTGTGCAATCAGCTGTCTACTATTCCTGCACCTATAAGCAAAGCCTTAAATTAAGCTTCCTGTGGAAACCATCAGAATTTCAGATCATGTACATCAACTGTAGTGTTGGAAATTCTATCAAGTGATAGATACCTTACACTTCAACTGCCTTCTCTCAAATACGATTCTTAATACTCAGGATCCTCTGCAACATAACTTATGTTTTTTCCGTCAAAGGACATTCCTGCATGGTCATTTTACCCTAACCCTAGCAACTTGTTTCACACACTTGGTGTGGTATTTCACCTTTGAAATCACACATACTGCAAAGGAACTAAAAAGAACAGGTTTCCACATCTCAGGTGCTGCCAACCAACCTAACATTTTTTATTCTGTAGAGTGTGGGAGATAAAAAAAAATAAATTATATACTGTGTTTTCAATACTTCCCCTTGGGTAAATCACCATGTGGTAAAAATTGATAGAAACATGACTGTTTTCAGCACAGCAGAGTATTAGTCTTACTTGAGCTTATTTTAAGATCCAGTGTCTGCTAATATCTGATAGGCCTGTAGCAAGTTGACAAAGATTAAAAAAAAATAAAAAATCACCAGCTCCTCAGTTTGCCATATATAATAGAAAATACTCAATTAATGAACTTCAAAAGCTGCTTTTCTTCTTGGGGCACAGTCAAGTATTCCTGTACTTCCTAAGTGTTTCTCATTTCTAAATGTGTAAGGAATAAATTTTAATAAATGTACTAATAATACAGTCAAAAGAAAGGTTAACATGCAGGATTCATGGACATCTTTCGTTGTAGCAATATGGTATATGGTAGCAATATACATTCATATCTTTTATATATATGTATAGAAAAATAGGCAATAGACTTCAGATGACACTTTTTCATAAGGTAAAGATATAAATCAGTGAAGCTTATGCATTTTCACCTTTTCATATTCACAGACAGTACTACTGCATGTATCTTGGCAGGTGAACAAAAGTATTCATTGTGTCTAAAGGACACGATGAGCCGTTCCTCTCCATATCCATTTCTCCACAGAAGTTATCCGTGGAAAAAAATCAAATAACTTTCCTCTATCAAATGCAGAAGAGAAAGCCTATGATATCAGCATAGTCAAGTGACAATAAGTTAAAACACATCCTTGCTTTACTGAGAGATAATATTACTGCTGTAGCATTCAGTCAGAGTAAGAAGATTCATCCTGTGTATTATCTTGGAGCATTAGTGGTGAACTTCACTCTACCACTTTTCACAAGTTATGTTCAAAACTGTTGCAAGTTTGGCAACAAATATCAATAAAATGTATTGAGCATCCTTTTATTCTGGGTGTTTAGACCCTTAATCAGGAGTGATTGATTCTGACCAAAATATAATTGCATTAAATAAAAACATAAATGTAGATGTTTAAATAGCCACAAACATAAAACCTCACTTTATAAAGTGTTGTCCCGTCACATACTTTATGACATGTTAACATGACTTTGCCATTCTGATGCTACTTGGTAGATCTTTATCCCACAAAAAAACAAACAAAAAGAAACCCTACTGGAATAACTATATTCTGCTGAGATTTCACCTCCTGAAATAAAAGCTAATGTATTTCTCTTGCATTTGTAATTAACATGGATATACAACCCCAACAAAACAATATTAATACAATCACTTGACAGTATGCATTCTTCCTAAACAAATCTACAGCAAAGCTCCAAAATTTAATCTTTTCCGTTCTGAAGCACAGAGATGTGCACAAAGGCAGTGTTAGAGCAACTGTATGAAGTCTATTCTCCAATCCAGAAACAAAGATAACTGAGCAAAAGTGCATTTACAGAAGACTGACAGGAAAGACTGCAGTATGAGGGAGACCCATTTTTTTACCCCTGTGATATCTTGCTTTAGCTGAGTAAAGAAAGTTTTGATTTGACAAAATTTTCTAAGTTACTGTAATTATGTGTCTTTAAAGGCTTTTAGAAATCATAGGGTTTGTAGGTATCAAGTCCATCATAGCTGAGTAAATGAAATGTCAGAGTCCAAAAGAAAAGCAGTATCCCCCCCATGACTATGTTCAGCGCTGTGCAGAATAACAGCAAAAGCTGCCACTGTAGGGCCCAGGCATAGTTTTCCAACTTACTCAATCTCCATTAAAACAAAAACAAAAAAAAACCAAAAAAACCCACTAACCTCTCTATCCCCTCCCCCAGCCTCAAAAGCACTCACAGAGAGCAAGGGAACAGATTGAGCAAATGACTTCCCAGCAGTCACACAAGGGAAGGTCAAAACAAATAGGTGAGTGCAGGTCTACCAGGCCCTGGGGTTAGCATCACCACTGCAGGAGAAACCATCCGCTCTGCAAGAGAGACAGCATAATGTTGATTGAACATGCACTCTGTAGAACACCTACATTTTATAGTGTGCCATGACAGATTTTTTTTTCCCTGGCTTTTATCAGGAAAGCTTGATTTTGAAGCCTTTGTTCCCTTTATTATTTGATTTTGATTAAATACCACCCATTGTTACATATTCTGAGAAATGGTGGCCCTCCAGCAGTTGTGAATCTATAGCTAGATGTGTAGTAATCGGAAAGGGAAGGAAAAAAAAAATAAAATAAAAGGAGAAAAGTTGCTAACAGTTAAATTAATAAAAATAGGTCAGACAATCTCAGCCCTTTCTTCTATGAAACAAATGAGCTAATCCTAAATAGGAATGACACATCAGGATCTTCATTTTATCTGAGGATCATCAGGAAGTGGCATATAAGTAGCAATATAAAAATCCTTTTTCACTGGTATCAGGAAGAGTTGCAGGATAATAGATTATCCTGCAAAGAATTTGTATTACATCTGGCTTTTTACCTAGAATTAAGTAAATATTGCAGAAATTAAATTGATCTATTATTCAGGTCATGTACTCAGTAATCATTAAGCTGAAGTAGTATATATGAAGAGATGAGATTTTTATTTTTATTTTTTTTGTTAAAAATCTGTACAACTGTAATCTAAATGGACTAAAAAAAGGAAAATCACTTCAGTTGCATAGTTCCTGGAAACTGAACCTTCCATAATATGGTGAAACAATGTCCAAAGTAACTCATGTAGAAAGTCTTCAAATTTAAATCCTACTGAAACTTCTATTTAACTATCTGCTGTAATTAGAGTAATCATGTAACTGTCAAATAAAATAAAATAAAATAAAATAAAAAAAGAAAGAAAATATTTAAAACACAGAAGGGGAGGAAACTTTCAGATTAAGTCAGATAAATAGAAGACATTCAAGCAGAACAAAGTTACTATTCAGGAGAGATTTTACTACTTGTGTTTGGACACAAGCTGCAACAACTGTTAGCATGTGTCACTGCCTCTAATGGTGTATGGGTTCCAGCAGAGCATAGAGAATGCCAGATGGGACTGGAGAAAGCTGTCAGCAGAAAGAGACTGTACTCTGTGTTTTTTGCATTCCTGTGCAAAAAGCCACTATTGACAACTGCTTTAATCTGTAAAGTCAATGTTTTTGTTACACATTTTGGCATGATCTGGCATGACAAAGCAAGCAAACACCAGATGGTTGAAGAGATTTGGGTCAGGTCTACAGCCTCCTGCCAACCCCTGTTTCAGCAATCACAAATTTGCAGAAATAGGATTCCTGTTCAAAAAGCCTGAGTGAGCAGATGCTTCTCATGTGTAGATATAGTAAGTACACTGGCAAAACTGTAGCATGACTGGTAGTACAGATGCTTGAGGAAGGTAAGGAGGGCCAATGCAAAGCACAGCATTGATGAAATAGAGAATATCTGTAATCTGCAATCACAAATTAGCCCTAGTATAGGGATTGCTTTAGATGGTAATAAGTATCAACATCATGTCAGGATTACTTTGCTATTCATTAGGCAGCTGCTAATACGAAATTATGTCTTTGCTCAAGCAGAAAAATAAATTATCTTGACCACTGAGAAATACAGCCTTTTCCCAAAGCAATGAAACCTGAATTTCTAAGAGTTAAAAAATGAATTAAAATCACTGCATAGTGAGCATACCCAAGATCTTGTGAAAACTTTCTACAAGAACATGAAATTGAACTGATGTTGCCTAAATCCTGTTCTAGTATTCTGACACAAGACCATCTTGCCTCATTTACTGACATGCAAATAAGTCAAATGAAATGTTTCCTTAATCTTTTGTGTGTGTGTGTATGTGGTTCTTATTTCCATGGTCTGTGAGGATATCAGATTATTTCTCTTCGATAGAAAACAAAAATAAAACCTGTCATGTCTCTGAGAAGCAATGTAGGTTGTGCTATGCAAGTACATCCCTCTTGTCTACTGATAAATGCCTGCAGAATGAGCTCCCATTTGTCTGCAGTATGTCATGCAGTTCATATTGTGGCTGAAAATTTCTGATGGATTTCAGCTTTTCCTTGATCTCCTCTATTGTTCTCCCCAGAGCCCCACTCTTGCTCTGTTGTGGATTGCTGTTAGGAGATCTTGTGGGAAATGGGCAAGGAGAGTGCAGAAGACGAAGGGAGAAAAAGTACTGAGGATCTTGTTCCCTGGGGATCCTATTCTGCCTTGGTGAGACTACATCTGGGATATCGTGTCCAGTTCTAGGCCCCTGAGTTCAAGGACAGGAAACTACTGGAAAGTGTCCAGTGCAGAGGCATAAAGATGATTAAGGGAGTGGAACATCTCCCTTATAAGGAAAGGCTGAGGGAGCTGGGTGTCTTTAGCTTGGAGAAGAGGACAGTGAGGGGTGACCTCATCAATGTTTATAAATACGCTAAGGGCGAGTGTCAGGAGGACAGAGACAGGCTTTTTACAGTGATGACCAGTGATATGACAAGGGACAACGGGTCCAAACTAGAACATAGGAGGTTCCACGTAAACATCAGAAAAAAACTTCTTTACTGTGAGAGTGACAGAGCACTGGAACAGGCTGCCCAGAGAGGTTGTGGAGTCTCCTTCACTGGAGACATTTAAAACCTGCCTGGATACATCCTGTGTGATGTACTCTGGGTGACCCTGCTCTGGCAGGGGGGCTGGACTAGATGATCTTTTGAGGTCCCTTCCAACCCCTAGGATTCTGTGGTTCTGTGGGAATTCTGTTCTAGTGACCGACCACACTCTCTGTGAAGAACCTTTTCCTAATGACCCATCTGAACTTCCCTTGATGTAGATTTGTTCCATTTCCTCATGTCCTAACACTGGTCACCAGACAGAGATCAGCACCTCCCTCTCTGCTGCTCCCCATGAGGAAGTTGTAGACTGTCCCTTGCTCAGGAAAAAGACCTAGAAATGGCATTTAATAAGAAAACAGATTATGCAGAGACCAGGATAGTGCCCATCCACCTGTTTATATGTGACCAGTCCTTTTAATCCCTTTATCTCTTTATCCCATGCTTGTTCCTCCCCAAAACACCTGACCTTCCTTGCCTGTAATTCTTCCCAGTGTGACAGCTGGATACTTAGGCTGAGGCTCTCCTGGGACAACAGGACCTGGGTCTCATGTCTCTGATGAGGTTACTGGGGATTCCTCACTTGTTACTGTGCCTCTGTGCTCCTTTATGGGTGGTAGGATGAGCCTAAAATCACAACAACACATTTCTTAAAAATATAGATCTATGACTATAATGATGATTTGTTCCAGTCCAAGGTAAGACATTTAATAATTCCGCAATTGCCTTACAGAACTTATCAGGCTGCCTGGCTCTCCAAGAAGTGTTCAACAAAGCTGTTATCTTTTGTTACAACTACCTCTAGCCACTCTGAGTAGGAGTAACAAATCATCTGGAAATACTCCTCATTCGTAATCGCATAATATAAAAAATTTCAAACAGAAACACACTTGTGCATGTATGTGCTCATTTCCTTCAATAAACAGATGAAATATGTTAGACAATATTTCTCCTGTGTGTTACGTACTAATGGAAGGAATTGTACTATCTCAGTGACAGGTTCATAAAGGAAAAAAGGCAGAAAATCTTATTGAGTTATCTTTCCAAATCAGAACTATGCTGTGAGGGTCTCTGCCCATTCTTATCTCCTGTGAAGAAGTGGAGATGATAGAATAGCCCAGCTAAGCATTAATAACAGAGGTAACAAAATATGCATATATTCCATTTAATTCATCATCTTCTTTCCAACAAAATATAATTCAGGAGGATGAATGTCCTGTCCTAGTCAAATGAAATATCATTTACAAAGCTTCTTATGTATCCTATCTCAAGGGACAGGGCTGTTGTAAAGACAGGCCTACAATTGATTAACCTTTAAAATACTTCAGTACAAAGACAAATGCATTTCATATATAATTTGCATTACCAAGACTAAAGAGAAATCTCTAGTCTTATGTAGCTTAGCCAGTGACAAGCGCAGACAAATTTTTAAAAATCCATATGACTATGGGATGATTTCCTAATAGAAAAAAAAAATAAAAATAAATAGTTCATATAAAAGCAAAAATACCACCAATGTCTTGTTTTTATGCTTTGGACAATCTGTGCTTGCAAACACATCTCATACTATAAAATATCAGAAAAGATTTAAGGCAATAGCACTAAACAATATAGATGATACATTAACCGGAGAATGAAATTCTGATTTCACTGACACCTGCAGGGAAACTCTGCTAGCTCCAAAAAAGCTGAGGTTTCACCCAGATCCCTCAAGAGCAACAGATGCTCTTCAGTGCAGCTCTTTTCAAGTCAAATATGCAAGTCATCACGACATTGTCATATTCTCTGCCCCCCTTTTTTTTTTTTTTTTTTTTTTTCAGTTCCTTTTTTAAAACAGGTCCCACTTACAAACAGTACCAAAAGGAGAAAAGGAAGGAAGCAGGTCCCAAATGTTTACTGAAATCTGTCTTCAGTGGCCCTTGGATCCATCTGGGTTCTCCATTGAGGCAGTGTGTAAAGACAGCATGTTTCAGAGAATGTTGTGACCCTACTACGAGACATGTGAGTCCCATGCACATCAGAAACTCTATGTATAGTGAAACAATCAGTTGTAGAGCTATGCCCAGCTATCTTCACAGTTTGCCTTTACTGCTTCTCAAAGCTTCCACTAAACAGCCCTCAACTCTGACTTTCCCCCAGGTTACAGAGATGCAGGCTGTTTTAATGAAAATCCTAAGTCTGGGCTATGAAATGCATGACTGCATAAAAGAAGTCATTCAGCCAGTTTCCTTTGGGAAAAGGAATTTTTTTTAATTTTTTTTTTTTAAAAAGGCATCAGTTTTAGGTAGCTTTAGGGAAATAGCTCCTATAGGTTCCCATTGAATTTGGTTTCTCTCTAGTTATTAGGAAGAAAATTCACTTTCTAATATGTTTTTGAGCAACAAAAATTGAATTTACATTTCAAGAAGAGTAGACAGTATGTGATAATGTTCTTTTAAAATTAAGGTTATTTTGTCTCATTTTCCTATTAGAGAAAGGATAAAGCATGGAATGTCACCATGATTAAGAAAAAACTCAGGCATACTAATTCCAAAGCAACATTAATGAATCTTAACATCTTTTTGAGAACCCTGGTGCTACTGGACTGATAACGCATTGTGTAAACCATGCCTGTAAAAGTCATTAGAGCAGTGACCATTTCTACCAGCTGGGAACATGACCCACTGTGTTTCAAGTTACTTATTTCTGTATCCAAACTGGTGCCAAAATATTTCTACCAAGAGCTTCTGAAGTGGTTTCAGATTATTATTATAATTCACAAACGTTTTTAGAGAAAGACAATGAAAAGGCAATGTGGCATTCATTGATTGCTCATGTTAAAAGTTTTAAATCCTTTCTATTCAGTCTGTCATTTCAGGGTATATTCTCGGTTTATATAAATTGGGAAAAAATCTGATTCAGCTGTCTTATTTATACCTTCTCTTTTTTGTTTGGGCAACTTTAAGTTTTCCTTCATTTTCTTAGTCCTACACATCACCTTTTCTCAAATAGTCATTTGTATTTATTTATTTATTTTCCACCAGTGAGACCCTTGTTGTGTCAAGACCGTGATGCTGATAAAATAAACCCTAAAGACGAGCAAAACCAAACACCAAAAGCCAATACAATGACACTTAAAGTTTTGCTACACAGATATGTGTCAGCATTTTATAAAATAAGTGAATAGTTCCTGATTTCTGAGGTCCAGGTTCAATCAAAATTTCTTATGTCTTAAAAATCACAGAAGCCAACACATATATACAAAGGCTAACATTTTATGCATATCAAAGATATGTTTCATGTCCTGACATTCTCAGTGAATGAGACAAATTTCAGTGGAACTAATTTTTGCTTACATATAAAAAAATGCTTCTAATATTTCAACAAAGTGAATTGAAGACAATGTTGACAATCACAGATTACACCATACAGTTTCAACAGAAAGCATCACTGGCTCCACCATCAGCAAACTGAGAAAATTAAAGAGGCATAATAAAGAACTGTGGACTTCTGTACAACGTAAAAATTTTACAATGAAATAAGTTTTATTACACAGTAGGAGTACTTTGTCACAAGTAAAGTAGTTCAGATAAATTATTGCCTTAGATTTAGAAAGATATTGGACCTCTGTGTTACAGAAACACTGCCTACATCTGGACTTTCAACTTAAGTTATGTTAAGGTTATTTTATTCACAGAAACTCAGTCATCTAAGCTGTGAAAATATTTCCTGCCCTTTTTTCAGCCTACACTCTCTCAAACAACATCTAGACATGTTTAGGGATTTATCACACACTTGCAGGCACTTTGCTTGTGGATATATCTTACCTCTGAGCATCTTATTTTGCATACTCTATTAGTATGGACATGGGCCATTACGTGTCAGTTCATCTCAGGAAGTGGTCTTTGGCATTTTTCGTTTAATAATATAGGCTTACACTGTATAATTCCTGCTTTGTTATTTATTTTCATACTTAATTCATCAAGGAGCAATCATATGATCAGGCTGTGTGTATGTGCCTGTTAAATTCTACAGATTTCAGCTAAATTCAAATTAATTATCTGAATGGTAAGTAAATTCCTGCAAGTTTAATGAAAACAGAAAATGAGTAGAGAAATTGGCAGCAATGACATTGCAGAGAGAAGTCCAAAAGCAGTTAAAAAGGACTTCAAGGCGTTGGGCTGACTGGTTGAAGGCTCAAGTGCACAGGTGGTGTTTTCATTAATCCCTCAAGTGGCAGGGAAAACTGTCACGATCTGCGACCTATTACATCTCCTTTTTGGAGTGAATTTAGCTTGTCAGGATCTGCCAAGAGGTCCGCACGTGGCGATTACTTCTCGCAGAGGAGTAGTAGCTTCAGCACTGACTTTTCGGGTGAGACGCTTGTTCAGTGCTCACTAGTGTTTCCAATAACAGCAGCCAATCCCCAATTAGAATTTACAAATACACGGTTTATTGTGGGGAAAAACAAAACAATTTGGGGCAGGAGGTTCAAAAGGGGTAATTAAAACACATAGGAGCTATGAAATATCTTTTAAACACCAAATACCAAGAACTAACATATACCTGACCACTTATATATAGGTACACCTTATTTACACGCCCAGATTAATTATCTATGAGGGACGGAGAAAGGAGGGATATGCCCGATGCTTGTCCCGTATAGGGTGCACGTAAGTGAGACAGGAACACCTTAGGGAGAGAATTATGCCCAAAATACAATTCCTTACTTTGTTCCTGAGATGCTCTAGGTACTTATATAGTAGCTGCGGCTGACATCCCCTGCAATCCGGTCTTAGAACCACGGGTGGCAGAAAGAAGTCTCACCTCACGTGCTCAGCAACAGGCAGGTTCCTGAGGTGGGTAGCTGCAGGCAGGGACCTCAGGCAGGCTGGCAGGACTTCAGTCAAGCTGGCAGGAAAACCACGGGCAAGGTAGGATGAACCGGGTCGAGCACGGATCTGCAAGGATTAGCTGGGACTGCAGGTGAAGCCGGGAGCCGGGACTAGCCAGGAGCAGGGCTGTAGGGATGAGCCAGGAGCCAGGGACCTCAGGCAGGCACCCCCAAGGCGCAGGTCACCCCCCAAAAGCAGCAGCAGCAGCGGCGGCAGCAGCTTCAGTATCTGCAAAAGCGCACGAAAAGCAGCGTGCATGCTGTATCTTTATAGGTCTCCTTTGCTCCCAATTGGCCAGTTTTGTATTTCTAGGCTTCTCAGCCAGTCAGACAGGGACTTTTTCCGCTACTGCAGACTTGTGGTTTGCAACATTGTTGCCTTTTTCCCTGCCACTGCTCCTCTCCCGCAGCAGCTGCCCCCTCAGAGCGTGGAGTTATTGTTTTCTGGCAGAGGAGGCAGCCAGGAGAGGGTTCAGTGCCACTTGGAGCAGCCATCTTTAAGCCAGTTATGTCTGCTGACCTAAAGGGCATGTTATGTTTGTGTAAGGAAATACCTGGTTCTTCACAAAAATACTGAAAGACAGAGGAAAACACACCTGACCAATGCGTGGCTCAGAGGCTGGTGCCACTATCAGAATTTTGGGTTCTTTGATCATGGGGAAGTTTATATGGCACTGGGTCTGCTGATGACAGATGGAATACATCTGTCTCAGAGCGGGAAAAGGATCCTCGTATATGGGTTGACAGAGCTCACTGAAAGGGCTTTAAACTAGGCTCAAAGGGGAAAGGGGTTAAAACCAGACTCAGTATAGATGACCCTAAGAACGACCTTCAGTCCACTGTCTCAGCTGAGGTGGTAGATGGTGATACATTTGGCAAAAAACCCACATGCTCACTAATAGGTTAGAAACCATGGAAGTGGCTGGGAATGGTCACACAGCAATTAGGACTTGTCTCCCCCAAATGGTGGCAGAATCATTAGCCCAGCTGAAGTGCATCTACACCAAAGCACACAGCACAAGCAATAAACAGGAGGAGCTGGAGGACATTGGGACATTGTGCAGAAAGAAAACTATGATATAGTTGCCATCATAGAAACCTGTTGGGATGATTGTCATAACTGGAGTACTGCAATGAGTGGCTATAAGCACTTCAGAAGGGATAGGCAGGGAAGGAGAGGTGGTGGAGTGGCAGAGTTTTGATTGCGTAGAACTTGATAAATGTGATAGTAAGGTTGAGTGCTTATGGGAAAGGATTAGGGAGAAGGCCAACAAGGCAGACATCCAGTTGGGAGGTTGTTACAGACAACCCAACCAGGATGAGAAGGCTGATGATACATTCTATAGGCGCTTGACAGAAGTTTCCAAGTTGCTTGTCCTTGCTTTCATAGGGGATTTCAATTTACCAGGCATCTGCTGGAAATAGAATACAGCAGAGAAGAAACAGTCTAAGAGGTTCCTGGAGTCTGTGAAAGATAACTTCCTGACACAGCTGGTAAATGAGCATACCAGGGGAGGTGCCTCACTAGACCTACTGTTTACAAACAGGGAAGAACTGGAGGGTGATGTGCTGGTCAGAGGCCATCTTGGGCTTAGTGATCATGAAGTGATAGAATTCTCATTTCTTGGTAAAGTAAGGAGGGGGGTCAGTTAAAATGCTACCATGGACTTCTGGAGGGCAGACTTCAGGCTGTTCAGGACACTGATTGGGAGTGCCCCTTGGAAGACAGTCCTGAAGGTCAGAGAAGCCCAGGAAGGCTGGATGATCTTCAAGAAAAAAAATTTAGAGACAGAGGCAGGCTATCTCCCTGCGTCATAAAATGAGCTGTCAGGGAAGACAATTAACCTGGCTGAACATGGAGCTCTTGCAGGGGCTCAGTTGGTAGATTTTTCTGGGCTCAGAAAAAGAGTCTACCACCTTTGGAAAAAGGGGAAGGTGACTCCAGAAGAGTACAGGGATCTAGCTAGGTCATGCAGAGAGAACATCAGAAAGACAAAAGCACAGCTAGAACTCAACCTGGCTACTGCTGTGAAGGATAATAAAAAAGGTTTTTACAATACATTAACAGCAAAAAGATAGGACAATAAGGAGAATGTTCATCCTTTGTTGGATGCAGGGGGAAACATTACTATCAAGGATAAGGAAAAGGCTGAGGTACCAAATGCCTTCTTTACATCAGTCTTTAATAGTCAGACCCATCATCCTCAAGATATTCAACCTCCTGATGGGGATGGAGAGCAAGAGTATCTCCCCATAATCCAGGAGGAAGAAGTTAACAACCTGTTACGCCAGCTGGACACTCACAGATCAACTTCTTTCCTGTTTCTTCTTTCCTTCTCTTCCATCTATGGCCAGCATTTGGGGACATCTCCATCTATCCATCACCATTGATTCCCAGGCTTGTGCATTCCTGACGCTTATAACTCTCCCCTCAGCTCCTGTCTGCTCTGTCACTGCCTCCAGCAGCTCCAGGACATTTTGGGACTGCTCAGAGCTCAGGAGATGTCATGGGAGTTGCTGGGTGTTGGGGAAGGCAATAGGGTTTTGCACATTCCTGAACATATTTGTATATAATTGTACATATTTTCTTTTATCATTAGAGTTTAATTAAAGACATGTAGTTTAGTTTTCAATCCAGAAAGTCTTTATCCATTGTTTCTCCCCCATCTTCCCTACCTGGGTGGCATGGGGGAGGGCATTGAGAGCATTGTTGTCTCTGGTTTAATTGCTGATCCTGAATCAAACTGTGACACCATCTCTCATGCTCTTTGGGATTATTTCCAATTTGAGTTTCTAAGGGGATGGCATTTTAGGGATCTATAGGTTAATAAGTAAGCTCTTGCATAGACAGTCCTGTAGCAATTTAAGGGAAACCCTCACTATGTTAGAGTGCTGATGTGTCCTTAATATGAATGGCACTGGTCATTCCTTTGCTGTTCCAAGCTTAGGGTTCAAATATGAGTCTGGGACTCTGATTTTATTCATGTATTATTATTTATGGATTTTCTCTCCCTTGCATGTTAAGGTTTTCAAGTAATGTAATGCTCAATCAGATATAGCATGAAAAATAGCATTAGAAAAGACAGCAAGATGCATTCCATTTTCCTGTCCTAACACCAGCTTTGTTGATCCTGGGAGACATTTATCTCATCTGTTCTTCAGCAGTAGAAATTGTAGAACCTGCTCTTCATCTCTGTCATCTGCGCTGAGTAACTTCTGGAGTGTTTCTAAAGTGAATATCCACATAGCACTGTGTATGCTGGAGAATCTTACTAGTTCTCTTTCAACTATTAGCTACTCAAAACCAAGTCACTGATTTTACTGAATATATACTGTAAGGGGAATTGGGGTGGGGGGGGAAGTGTATACTTTATTGTTAACAATAATTGGACAGCTATTATACTGTTATAAGTCCAAAGTAACTCCTGTAAGTTTACAATGGTAGAATCAATATAATGATTTACAAAGGTATAAAGGATAAAATACAGTTGCTCAGAGATTTTGAATGCCTCATTTCTTTGTATGCAGCAATTTCAATGCATGTTAAAAAGAATTTGTCACTAATTTATTATAATTGCTATCAAAGTGATGTTTTTCACTGAATTTACCTCATTTAAATTATTTAATATGCACATCTTATCTATGGCTCTTTAATTTAGGAAAAAAAAAAAGAAATACAGATATAAAGCTGCACAGCATTCACATATTGGGGAAGAAACACATTCAACCTGCATTTGCTTTAGACTCTGTGGGATGCTGAGACACTTGTCAAAGCCCAACAGGTGTACTGATCTTCAAGGTTTCAAAGGATAAAAATTGCTTGCTCTGGGGGAAATCAAGAGTGCAGGAGACCCCCCATGTTCCCACCACCTAATTAAAGGGAGCTGTCTTCTTGATCATCCACATGTAACTATATAATAAGCCATCAGAGTAGAATAATTCTGTTTACACATAATCTGCCAGTCAGGAAGATCAATGATGAAAGCAAACACTTTACGTTTATCTGCCGACTACACTGCAGATCATCTAACAGATTTCTTTATGAAGAGCTGCATTTCTATATCCAAGCTAGGAAGCCTATAACAATTTTGAATTCTCTTAACATGTAATTTTCAATGGGGAAACAGATGCTCAAGTTAATAACTTCTACGAAACTTAAATTTTGGCCATAATATATAATTTTATTTTGCATGTAGAATTCTTATTGTTTTAGTCATGCTTCTTTCCTGAATCAGAGAGATCCTAAAAAGTATTCCTTTAGGCACAACTATACACATAATAAAGACTTTAGCATTATATTTGTAAGCATGAGGCTATGTACACTAGCCTTTGAACTAAATGAAAGCAGACCACACTGTAGTCTAATGAGATAAAGCAAAATGATTTGACAGTGGCAGGATAGTAGGATCTGATCTGAAACAGTAGTAAACAAATTTACATGAATTTCCTAAGTCACCAGATGTGTATACGTTGACATATTTGCCTCGGTTTGAAAACTGTGCCTTTAAACCACTGAGAAAAGGGGCAGGTCAGGAAGATGATAGGTCTAACCTAGAATTTTGTAAATGATTAGATCACAGTTCTTATACTGGGGACTTGCTGTACATAGAGCCACAAACAGCTGATATTAATTTTCTTTTGATTGCTTCTCTGACTGTCTTCTTATTTAATTATGTTAGTTCTACTTTATTTCTGATTTTATCATCATAATCAGACTTCAAGCTGGTTCATGATACTTTTCCTGGCTTTTTATATTCTTTTTTTTCCATATAAACAGGAGTTTTTCTCTTTCTTAGAACAGACAGAAATTTCTAAATAGTATGTAAATCCAACCACAACTGAGGCATCTTTTGAAGAAGCTACAAGGGCTTATAGGCCGTATAAATGATACTAATTATACCCCATAACTTTAAAACCATTTGAAAATTCAGAAACTTCTAAAGACAAGATAATCTTCTTTATTCCTAGTTTTCCTTTTAACCTTTAGTGATTATTCTTTATCCTCTGTAACCAAAGAAGTAAACCCAGATGAATATACACAGTATTTAGCATTTTTATCAGGGAGAACTGCTAGTTCTTTGATGTACACTACTGTTAAATTCTTTGCTTTGGTACTAGAAAATGTGATTCTTACACTCAACATCTATTCTTGCTCTATACATCTTCCTTTGTGCTAGCACAGAGGCTCAGCTGAAACACAGAACCATTTCATTAGTGAGGAAATTTCCTTAAAGAAAGTAAGCACCTACATTAGTATAATAAAAAAACAAAACGTGTACACACACACATTGTTTCATACAAAAACAAAGGATATTTCTGCTCATCTTCTACTGGAAAGAGGAATTCTCTAACCTACAGTAGACAGGCCAGACTGGATGATCACAGTGTTCTCTCCCACTTCAAAGACCTATGCGTTTGAGAAGACAGCTCAATCCAAGGAACTGAAAGGGAATAAATTATGAAGAGGTAATACTTACCTCCAAAATAATAGGACATTGGATCAGTGCCATTCTATTATGCCACTTCATCATGGTCTCCCTCTACATCGGCTGTCCTCTATTATGCTTGCAAACATGGCAGACCTTCGATTAGTAAGTAGATAACTAAGTAATTGCAACTTTCTCATCATTGGTGATTTAGTATTTCATTTTTTATGCTGGCCTTCATGCTTCTGTCACATGGAATATTGTGAGGACATGTCCAACATGAACTGGCTGCTGTTGGAGAGATTGCTTATTCCTTCATGACAGCTTTGATTTTCTCTAGGCGATTGGAACCAGTTGCAGCTTCTTTGTGATTTTCTCAAAACAATCTTTGTCCCGCATAGTGCAACTTCTGGGAGAAAACCAGCCATACTTTTCAATTAATTGCCACCCCCAAAAGTGTCTCTAGAGTTCTTAAGTTTGGTGATTGCAATATTTTCTTTTTTTTTTTTTCTTTTTTTTTCCTTTTTTTTTTAAACCGTTCATCCACAGTAGAGCTCAATTGTCTCTCACCAGACACTCACCAGTCTTTCATATCCTTGTTTTCCGTGTGAAGTGAATCAGTGTCATGATTTCAATTTATATTTTTCTTCTTTTCTTTCTTTGTCCCCACATCTCCTTACTGTGTATTTCTCCCATGACATGTCAGGCCATTGAACTGGATCAGTCTCTCAAGACAGAAAGGCCCCAAGAACTACTGCTTCATCCTGACTGCTGCCAAACACTGAATATGATCACTTTGCTCCTTGATGTTAATCTGCTGACATTTCCTAACATTTTGGTCGCTTCATACCACTTCAGAACAATCTGTATCTCACAAACACATAAGCTCAAATACCTTCCAAAGTCTGTTTCTACTTCATGTTGCAGTCAGAAGTAGATGAGCAACAAAAAAAAGAGCAGTATTACCACAGTACTTATTATACCATATCTGACCTGATAAAACCTGCTGAAAACATGTACAGCCTTCACACAATATCACACAGGATTATTTTCTTCCAACTGAAAATATGGCTAAGTGCATCTTCTAGTCATGCATTCTGTAAATCATACTCTTCGAATTTGATGTGGAAGATGTTCTTGGTAGTTCTCTGAATATCAGGCACAGAGTCCTCTACAATACAATTAATTTTCAGACTGTCTTAACTCTAGTGTTCCTTTCAACTGTGTCTCATTTGGTGACTTCTTGCTGCTGTGACATGTTAAGCCAAATTTAACTCATGCTTAGCTCAACTCTTTTCATTTGCAATCTTATTCTCTTATTACCTACATACCTAATTGAGTGGGTCAAAGTAGTACCTTTATGCCTTTGGCATTCTTGTTCTCATTTCCTAGTCTATAGTAATCTTCTGAAATCCCTATTTGCCCAGCAGCTTCCATGTGCATGAATAGCACTGGGGAAAGCTCTACCTCTCCAAATGGTTCCTAAGAGTATTGACATATGCTGACTTCTATAATCTTCTGATTAACCTTCCCATCAAATTTTCATTTCAGTGTAGGCTTCACAAGTATCTCCATCATGAACCATACAAAGGGCAACATTTAACAGCAGTATTGATTTACACCAAAGATTTTAATTAATTTTCTTAAATGACTTAGAGAAGCTAGCAAAAGTCACAACAAATATTTCTAGTTTTCATATTTCCTGCCTATTTTGGGTGTAGCAAGATACACCATAATCATTCCTAGATCTGTCTCAAGTGAGCCATGCATTCCATTTCCTTATATTTGTGCTAGCAATGCCAAAAGGGCTACTTACTTATTCTACCACTTCATTTTCATGTGGAAGGTGAACATGAGATGGGGAAAGAAACAGGGACCCTATTTAAGATACACTGACTAAGTTCAGCTTTGGGAATATTCACAGGACAGCAGGCATTTGTCTGTCTTTCCTGAACTGTGACTCAGCTTTAAGGCCTAATAGAACCCAGTCATGAACTTAATAAAAATGCATGTCCTGAAGCAACCTTGAAATGGAGTTCAATAAATTTTAGTGCTGAAAATGAAGCAATTAAAGCAATTAAAATCTATCATTAAACCATAAACTAATTGACACTAGGCTTAGAATATCTTATTATGTATGATCACATCCCAAAAACCAAAACTAATTTTACATGTCATGCTACTGGATTTAAGTCAGTTGCTGACTGCTAGGTATAAGGAACCGATGCAATGTGCACAAATTATTCCACAACTGTTTACTTTAGGGTTTATTGTATCCTCCTGCTACCTGGTACTGTCAGACAGAATATTGGCCGTGGGTCAGATCCAGTAGGGCAATTCTTATGGGTCTAATTTAACAAATATTAATTTATGCATGCATTTTATTTATATTTACAGAACCTGAGTTTAAATATTTATTTTAAAGAGGTGAAGAATAATGAATAATGACATGAAGTATAAAACTTTTAATTGACAACTCCAATCTAATGGATTACTGTTCTTCTTCCTCTATTTTTAGAAGACAGTCTCCAACCCAGACAGGAATATACACTACAAATAAAGGAGAAAATATGACTGCAAGTTATTTAGTATTATTATATAATTAAAAGTCCTTCCAACAGACTCCTAATCTTCCTTGAATAAATTTAATTAATACTCATATAATTAGAGGGGATAAATTATACACTATACAAGCTGGCTCTATGAAACACTGTTGTAGACTTTCTTTATTCAGATAGCTTCCAGTTCTCTGTTACAATGCAAAAGCATGTATAAAAAGATCCCACCTACACCACTGTCACAGCTAACAGGAGCAATTTCCTTGCTGCCCTCTGCCAATATCCTAAATAGAGGGACAGACACTGGAGAAATACTATATGGCATTTCTCAGGGCCATCAATCTGGTCAGAGTTTATCATGGTCACTTCCAGGCCCTGAGGGAAGGCTTCCTTCCCAAAGAACGTACACCTGTGCAACTCTGAGTATCTGAGAGAGATATGACTGGTTTTACACTTAGACTTAGGAACTGGATGAAATCTGACATTCACTGGTCCAGATATAGGATCCAGCTATAGGCTCTGAGAAGTCACTTGGTCAACTACATTTTGGAGTCTAAGTCTTAACTTTCACAGAGATTGTCCCATAGGATCTTGAGTTTCACTGTTCATTATCAGAAAATTTGACCAAGGTTGTGATTCTTTGGGAAAGTAGAATCAAGATTCAGTGTGTAAAGACGGGGAGAGGGAAAATTACAAAGTGAATTCCTGTATTTGTGTATCTGAAGTTTCTCATTGTGACGGAAAGTCCTCTATGTAAACTAAAAGAACTAAATCCTAAAAAAACCTAAATTCTATTATCTACATTACAATAATAGGTACAGTCCTTTGTTGCTGATAGAGTTTGCACCATTCTAATGTATGTATTGTATATTTACAAATTGAGTAAAATGAAGTCCTTATTTGTATATGTTTTTGTGGAGAATGGTCCATCCTCTTCCCCCCACATAAGACAAAACAAAATGCCTTTCAAGCCAGCAAAGCAAGAGTGGCACCTTTTCACTGATTCAGCCAAGGACGGAATGAACAGGCCTCTTGCTCTACCAGATAAGTGCACGGCAAGAAAACAGCACAAGGGTTATGATAACTGGCAGAAAAATAGACAATGGGTTAAAAGCTGCCTCTGACAGAGTATGTACCTGGCCAGTGCTGACTGGCTAATTCAGACAGTGGTACTTTCTGGAACACTGATCTCTAATCTATAAAAAGAGGGTAAGATCTGCTCCGTGGGGATCATGCCCGGCCCGGGGACCCTGCCTGCCCAGCCTGGGCCGAACCGGACCGGAGTAGGAGCCTGCCCAGCCTGCCGTGGCCACTTGCTTCGGGACCAGAGCCGCGCCTGCCGCACACACACACGCACAAACACACACACACACGCACGCACACACACACGCACACACACTCTAACGCTCTTACTGGGCTCAATTCCTACCCTTTCACTCCATTGATTTTACACCTCTCCCTCGGAGTGTGCCTTTTATAGATCATTGATCCCTTAGTTTGTGTTGCCCCTTAATAAACCGATTAATTCGCAAACTGAACACCGGTCTCAGTCACAATCTGTGAGCGCGGTGGGAGGGCCCTCTGATCTACCCTCTGAGAAACGGTCCCAACGGCCGCTCCTCTGGGAGAGGCAGCGCCGCGTGTGACCCTCGCGCTCAGTCACAAACCTCTCCGCGCTGGGGGGGGAAGTCGCGGAAACATCCTGTCAGCCGGTAGCCCCCCGGTACCGGCCCGCGACAGTTTTCCTGTCTAAGACAAAGAATAATTGTTTTCTATAGTATGTAGAATTTTTCTTGGCATGTGGCTAAAGATACACATCACATGACCTCAGTATTTAGACTACATGAAGGCTCTGTTATATTACTTTGGTACTAAATGCAACATTTAATTTAGATATTGAAGCACAAATAGTTGATATAATTTGGTGTTAATGACCTGGTCACATTATTGCTGGGTTTAATAATTGTCAACAGATGACTGCCTTTAACACTTTCAGTGCAGGGAATGAACTGCTGTGGTAGACCAGGAGTCAGAGTGCACATCTCAGCACAGCTAGAACATTGTCTCATATTTTGGTCAGCACTGCATAAATCTTAGTAAAACTGTACACTCAGAAATATCCCACTCTCTTAAATAAGTGTTTACATTTTTTTAATATATAAACCAAATAAACATATATTTGTATATATGTCTACTTGCATATGCATAAACTGTATGTCTATATTTATACAGACACACATATATATTTGTTTAAATAAAAGTACAGACACATATATATTTGTTTAAATAAAAGTATGATGCTTTAAACAGTTCTTAATACAGGGATGATATTTCAGATTTGATGATTTCATTTGGAAATTTACCAACAAATACTCAGATGTCAACTTCAGTAAGCATTCAGATATTAATGGCAATGTCTAGCAAGTTTACAAACTTCAGAGATGCTGCAGTTGCAGTGGTAAAAAGAAGACATATCAAGCAATTTTTTTCTGAGTATAATCTACTTGTTTGTATTTTTACTTTAGCCCTGCTGTAGCACTATATCCTACTCATAAACAAAAAAACCACCAAAACCACAACAAACAAACAAACAAAAAGAAAAAGGAAAAAAAAAAAAAAGCCAGAATTAACCTTTGTTGAATTTAAGAAGATCTTGCATCATTCTACCTGTTTGGTAAATCCTTTTTGTCATAAGGATTTGTTTAGTTAAAGGGAAACTAAAGGCAACAAAGCTGGTGAAAGGCCTAGAGAATAAATCTCAGGAAGAACGCTTGAAAGGAGCTGGGAATGTTTAGTTTGAGAAAGGGGAGGCTGAGGGGAGACCACATCAGTCTCTACAACTACCTGAAAGGTCCTTGTAGAGAGGTTGGTGCTGGTCTCTTCTCACAGGTAATTAGCAACAGAACAAGAGGGAATGGCTTCAAGCTGCAACAGGGGAGGTTCAGATTGCATATTAGGAAAAAAATTCTTCACAGAGAGAGTGGTCAAACACTGGAATAGGCTTCCCAGGGAGGTGGTTGAGTGACCACCCCTGGATGTGTTTAAGGGTCGTTTAGATGTGGCATCTTGGAGTGCATTAGAAAGGGTATGGTTAGTTGGTCAAGAGAGGTTCTCCTCCCCCTCTATTCTGCCTTGCTGAGGCCACATCTGGAGCACTGTGTCCAGTTCTGGGCCCCTCAGTGCAAGGACAGGGAACTGCTTGAAAGAGTCCAGCGCAGAGCCACAGAGATGATGAAGGGAGTGGAACATCTCCCTTATGAGAAAAGGCTGAGAGAGCTGGGTCTCTTTAGCTTGGAGAAAAGGAGACTGAGGGGTGACCTCATCAATGTTTACAAATATGTAAGGGGTGAGTGTCAGAGAGATGGAGTTAGGCTTTTCTCAGTGATGACCAGTGATAGGACAAGGGGAAGTGGGTACAAACTGGAGCATAGGAATATCAGAATTATTTTTATTTTTTTTTCCTGTGAGAGTGACAGAGCACTGGAACAGGCTGCCCAGGGAGGTTGTGGAGTCTCCTTCACTGGAGACATTCAAAACCCACCTGGACACGTTCCTGTGTGATGTGCTCTAGGTGACCCTGCTCTGGCAGGAGGGGTGGACTAGATGATCTTTTGAGGTCCCTTCCAACCCCTGGGTTTCTGTGATTCTGTGATTCTGTTGGTGGATATGGTTTAGGGGAGAACTTTGTAGAGTAGGGATGATGGTTGGACTCTGTGATCCCAAGGGTCTTTTCTAACCAGAATAGTTCTATGGTTCTATGATTCTATAAGCATTAAAACAACAACAACAAACAAAACATATGTTTGCAGTGTGTATAGAGGGTTGTCACGATCCGGTATTCGGACACGTGGCAATTTTTCATAAAGGTGATCCCAACTGGTGAAATTAAGACGCAAATGAGGTCAGATGTCACATGCACAACAAACTTTTATTAGAGTAACAAAGCAAAGGTCCCTAGAGCGGATAGGACAGGCAGGAAAACAGAGACAGAAAAGAGGGGAGAAAGCAGAGAGAGAGAGGACAGCAAGCGAGAGAGCATAGTTACCACCCACGGTGCAGCGATGTCGTCGGTGGGGAAGTGGTTCCTGGTGGAAAAGTACTTCAAATGCACCCATAGAGTCCCAGACTTTTATACATTTCTTGCCCACTGCCCCCCCACTTTTCTTTCCGGAGTAAGAAAAAACTCCTATCTTCTCCGTGCTCCTCTGAGATAGGAAGGGGGGGTAGGTATGGCCCCGAGTCAAGGCCTGCAGATAGTCCTTTCTGGGATAATTGCTGAGATCTCTGCATAACGAAGGGGAGGATGAGACGACTGACACCACAGGTTTAATTTATTGCAGGGGAGCATCCTGCTCCCTAAGAGTCCATCAACAGATGTTCTTTCTCAGATGTCACAAGACACACAGCAGATATCTTGCACTTATCTCTTGGATTGTTCGAGACAAACACTGTAAATTCTGAATGCCACAAGGGTAAACACCATGTGAGCCCTCTTATGCCAGCTGGAGGGTTTGAGAAGGAGGAAGGGAATATCGAATAATTTCTCCAGGTGAGCTGGGAGCCTCTAGGTGAGGGCATGCAGAAAATAGCAGAGAGACCATCCATGCCTTTACCCCAGCAGTCTTCTCTCACCTCCGACAGGGGAAAGGAAGGGAGAGGAGACTGACAGGACATTAAGCTCCCCTTCCAACCCCCACTAGGACCCCCTACTGCCACATAAGCACATCTGCATCCAGTACTGTGCTGGCACAGCGGTGCTGTACCTGCTGCTGACAAGTACTACTCTGCCAAATTCTGCTGTGTGGGTATGGTGAGAATGGAGGTGCATGACAGGGGACATCAGTGTACAGATTCTGGGCCACCACAGATAGAGTTCACAGGGCACACTACAGAAGACCTGTCTTAACTGTAACGGCTCATGAACTTGCTCAGGTTTGGGAGGACACAAAAGTTATTTAGACCTATGGCATTTCTCATTTGGCAAACTACATTACTCAGTGAGGACTTCAGTCCTTTATAGTTCTTTCACTCTGAAGTGTCTGTGCCAGTATATTCAATAACACTTAAGCAGCACTGTGCAAATATACTGAAATACATAAAAAATGGGCAGTTAGACAAAACGGGATTGAAAAGAAACATCACAGACAATACTGTATGTTTTTTATCAGATTCTTAAAACACTGAAAATTATTATCCACTTGAAAAGCAATAAATATGTTTAGTGAGAACATTACTTTCCTTTAAAATGGTAACAATTGCCCCAGCCTTCAAAGTCTTGATTCTGAACTGAAAGATGCTCAGGGAGCTGAAGCACCAGCAGTTCCAAGAGTGAATTATGGGTCATTAGCTGGTGCTGCTAAAAATAGTTTTTTGAGGTTTTTGGGTTTTATTGTTTGTTTGGGTTTTTTTGCTTTGTGTTTTTTGTTTTGTTGATTGGTTTTTGTTTGATGGGTTGCTTGGGTTTTTGTGTGTTGTTTTGTTTTGTTTTAAGAATCTGAAAAATGGTCTATTTAAAATTGCAATGTATCCATTAGGAAATTCAACTATATAGTTAACATAGCTTGTTGATGGATTTGGGTTTCTGTACTGAAATTAGTAGACGACTGTAGAATTAACTCTTATGCAAACAAAAGTCATCATCCTACAGAAACTGGATTTCCCATGGCAAATAGTATCAGAGACATCAGTAGGAATACTGAAAAGGTAGAAGTTATATGATCTGGGTCTGAGAATGTCTGCTGCACTGGGACAAAAAGTACTTCATAGGTTTGGGAAACTTACAACTGGCCTAATGCCTGAACCTCAAAATCAATTTCAGACAAACATTTTTTTAATTCTTATTTTCCAAAACCCACATTTGGAGGATTAAAAAAAAAAAAAAAAAAGTACTTACAAGATTCATTTGTAATACATTCTGCAACTCCTACAGCTTTCTACCTAGTGATGGATGTTCAGCCCTTCTGAATATCAGAAAATAAGTCAACCTTGGTGGACATTTTTTTTTTATGGTGTACTTCTGAAACGATACACAACATGCTTTGAATTATCAGAAGTATTCTAAAATATCCACTGCCCTTTCTCTCAAATTTTCTCCCCTCTTATTCTAATGCTTTAATAAATCAAACTCATTTAGAGACCAGTGAGAAAAGTGGAATTCACAAGGGTTTCTTTGTATTTACAATACCACATCTTCACACGCTGGCAGATCAGTGCCATTCTTTAGAAACCAGACAGCAAAGCAGATTGATTTTCTTTTTTTAATTGCATCCCTGCCAAGACCCTATTGGGAAGAAAACAGAGGTATGAACTCAGGGTTTTTTGGATGCACTGACATGAGCTTATTTGTCAGAGATCAAATCTCCAGTGAACAGCTTGCTGCAGCTTTTATTTCCAAGACTTTGATAATAACATCAATTTGATGTTGCATTGGTGTGCACTGAGACAGCAAAGAAAACTGCAAAGCTATTTGGAAAAGTACAGCAAAGGACAGAAAGAAAAGAAGAAAGCAAGATGATGTTTTTAAACTTCTTAAAGACAAATGTGTAATACTTTTCAAGGTACACTGCTGAGCAATATGCTGCATCAGGAATAATGCAGGAGAACTAATTTGTGAACATCTATACTACTTTTTTTTTTTTTTTTTTTTTTCTGTAAGTTTAACTTTGTGTCTACAGAACAGGTTTTCAAGACAGTAATTAAGTCTCAACACTCAGGAAGATGGTCAAAAAAACAATGTTTGTCTGGATTTAAGTGAGGTGTTGTCATCTTTACACAGGCAAAGAAAATCTGTCAGCCAGAGTTGCTTTAGGGCATTAATGACTAGGGCTTCTAATTCTTGTCAGTGTTTTGAATCAGGAAGGTATATTTCTGTTTCTATAGTATGATTTTGACAGTGAAAGAATCTTGCCAATATTGAAAGCACTAGAAAGCCAAATGCCATCTCCACTAGCTTCTAGTGCTAGCATTTATGAACTCAATAATACTTTTCAAATATATTTTGCCTTCCTCCTCACCCTAGAATCCGCTGCCCTTTTAGAAAATTGAGATATCTAGGAGAGCAGAAACTCTTCTCTGCACTTTCAAAAGTATGCTGCATCCACTAGACAATATTTCTAGACCACTAGACTTTTCCTTCTCATCCACTTTGAAACAGTACTGCTGCTACTTAACAATCCTAGTCTCAGTGGCTCTGAGAAAAGCAAGCCTGGGAACATACCATTACTGTTGCCAGTTTTCACTGAAGACTACAACTGCAATTATGACTCTCCAGCCACATTATTGTATCCAATATCTGTGACAGGTTTCTATGCCTCACGAATCCCTATAGCACTAAAGAGTGAGCAAGGGAGGAGCAGAGGGACTGTAGCCCAGAGGCAGAAGAACCAAAGACAATAATCTTCTACCTCATCCTTTTTTCTGCCTACTCAACAATCCTTCTTTTGTTCAGCTTTCATTCTGCAAATGCCCCTTGTTACACAGTGTGTACCAGACAATGTTGACTTTAGAATCAGTAATTTAATACAACAATACTGTGCCCATCTCCTTGCTGAGGGACACATTGTTTCTATGAAGGAAAGATTTTTAAATTGAAAGAGTAAAATTTCCTTGCAAATGTGTGCACCAGTTCCAACAAGGTGTGTAAACACATGCATATGTACATTAACAACTCACTTGTAACTGGTGCCTCAATTCAGGCAGATAATAATTTCTCAGCCTTCTTCTACAGACATGAAGACTACTGAAGTTAGTAGAGGGAGAGGGACAAGCTACCACAAATGAATAATCAGAAATTGTCATCTATCATCTTGAAAGTTTTCACATGTTTATACAAAAAATTCAAACGTGCAGCAGTATTTCAGATATGATCCCTTCAAGGTATAAAATAAATAAAATATGTAAAATTCCAATTTAAAAATCAAATTAATAATAAATAATTTAAAAAGCATATCAAATGCCTTTAGAAAGATAATTGTGTTGCCTGATGACTTTGAAATGTGCCTGTAATTCTCTTTTTTCCAAAAATCATTTTTTAAAATTTTTTATTCATTTGTGTGTGTGTGTGTGAAAGGGTAACAGATCCTTACTATTTTGTTTTACAACACTGACATTAAAATTAATGGAAATGCAGCAAGTACCTGCCAAATGTGACCCACATTTTTTCATTATCTTTAATGTAATACAAAGTCAAAATCATAGCATATGTAGTATCATAGAATCTTACTGGTTGGAAAAGACATTGAAGATCATTAAGTCCAACCATAACCTAAATCCCCCTACCATAACCTAATCTACCCATTCAGTGTTTAAATCATGCTGCTAAGCACTACATCTACATTTCTTTTAAATACTTCCATATGGTAACTCCATCACCCCCCAGGCAGCCTGTTCCACTGCCCAACCACTCTTTTACTAAAGAAATTATTTCTAATATCCAATCTAAACTTTCCCTGATGCAACTTCTGGCCATTTCCTCTCATCCTGTTATTTACCAGGGAGAAGACACCAGCTCCCCACACCCTACAACCTTCTTTCAGGTAGCTGTAGAGAACAATGTAGAGAGCTTCCTCTTTGTCAAACTAAACAATCCCAGTTCCCTCAGCCTTTCCTCAAAAGGCTTATTCTCCAGACCTTTCACCAGCTTGGTAGTTCTTCTCTGGACATGCTCCAGCAACTCAACATCCTTCTTGTAGTGAGGGGCCCAGAACTGGACACAGTGCTCAAGGTGTGGCCTCACCAATGCCAAGTACAGGGACACGATCACCTCTCTACTCCAGCTGACCACACTATTCCTGATGCAGGTTAATAGAGGTGCTGCATAGCAAAGCTGACAACTAATTAGTAGACGGTCAGTCCTAACACTGAAATATGGTACCTGAAGTTAGCTGAACTCCACAGAGTTTATCCATCAACTTAGCTTTTCAGCGCAAAGGAAAATGAAACTCAAATGGAGCACCTCCAAATGCTACATTGTATAGTTCAGATGAGCAAATATTTTAGTTTTATTATATTCTCTGACAGATCTTGAGCAGGCCAGAGCACTGTTCTGCAAGTTGGTAAAACGTAAGAGAGAGCCAGATTTTTTCTAAGAGAAAATACACCTCATCTTCATAATCAGAGTTTGTTTCCTTAGATTTCTAGATTTGAAGAGGAAACTCTTGAGCCACATTCAGATACATCTATGTGTTAGACAGGCATGTAGGTTCACATTTTCTCTTATTGCTAATAAATGATAATCTAGTTACACCATACCACTGTTTTATATTGTAGACAAGCAGTCTTCACTGCAAGGTCATAGTGTTTCTGATAATTGTTTCTTTTCACCTGGGAAAATTGTAGTACCACTTTTCTCCTTCATAGAACATATGTCCAGTAACATCAGTTGATGATCCCAAAATAAATTTGAATGGAAAAGACTACCCTTGCCTACAATAATTTTCTCTGTTGGTCCACAGAGAAAGCTTGTGGTAAACTGCAATTAGAACAAAAAATTATAAATAATCAACATTAAGAGTTCGGTATTCATCATATCAGTCACTGTGAAGTAGAAATGTTCTGCTTCATCTATCGCTTTTCCATCTTTGTAAGACTATCCAAAGACATGAAACTATCTGAGTAGCTCAGCTATTGTTGCAGGACTGTGATGCCCATGTTCACAAACATTAACTGACAGTCTTGTCTCCAGCATCATTAGCAAAATCTTATTGTTGTAGCTGTGTATACTTCATCATTCAACAAAAGGAATTTTAAGGAAACATATATTTCATATTGATTTTGATGAGAAGTGGATGAGACCGTTATTGTCTGGTAGTTAAAGTCTCATTTTCATTACACAGTTTGTGCCAGGAGCTCAGCCGTTTTCCTTCCTTTATTGACTTACAGGGCCTGTTACAGACTGTCTAAACATGAGTCAACACACATACCATAATAAGGTACTTTTCACAATGCATCTTGGGTTTTTTTTGGCAGACACAATCCACTCTCATCTTCTTTTCCTTTGTTTTTAATTTTTAAATTTAAAATTGCAGGCTTCCTAGAGAGTTCATCACAGTTTTGTTAAGAACTGATTCAAAGTCTGCTGTGTCACTAAGACATCATTAGGGTATGAAATAGGTTCACAATCTCTTTCAGACTCCATATCATCTTATCTTCTTTGTGACCTGTTTTTTGAGGTCTTACTTTACAGAAAGGTTGTGGGTTTATTTTTTGTTGTTGTTGTTTGTTTGTTTCTGTGGGATTGTTTGGTTGGTTTATTTTTTTGTTGTTGTTGGGGTTTTTTTGGGTTGTGGATTTTTTTGTTTGTTGTTGGTTTTTCTTTAAAGCATAGTAGATCTTGTCGATGATTTATTTTTGAAAGGGCTTTAATTAGCTAAAAGGTCTGAGTAGCATAATTATCAGAGTGGAGAGTGTGTTTAATCACTTTTTGAAGAGTGAAGTGGGCTTGATGGATTTTCTTTAATTAAGCTTTCCAGATGACTCAGACAGTATAAATATTTTTTGAAACTTTCTTCCAGGAAAACACCTGTAAGATCATCCAGTCCAACTTTTAACCTAATTCTACTAACCTAGCTCTACCACCCTGCTGCTAAACTGTGTCACTAAGCACCGTATCTATATGATTTTTAAACACATTCAGGGACAGTGATTCAACCACTTCCTTGGGGAGCCCATTCCTCATGTTCTTCCTCATGTTGAGGTGGAACTTCCTGTGTTGTAGCTTGGTGCCGTTTGCCCTCTTTCTATCACAGGACACCACTGAAAAGAGGCTGGCCAATTCTTGACATCCACCCTTCAGATTTTTATAGGTCGCCTCTCAGTCTTCTTTTCTCAAGACTAAACAGCCCCAGGTCTCTTAGCCATTAAACCAGTATCTGACTGATTCCAAAGAAGACTCTCACCATTTTCATATGGGTATACAATCTATATGAAGTGGTCTTCTAATGTTAAAGTGTTTTTTTACTATGTTCTTCCATTTGGTTTGAACAATCTCACTTTTCTGACCTTAATGCCACTCAGTACCTTCTATTTTTTTGAATCATAGAATCATAAAATGGTTTGGGTTTTAATGGACTTTAAAGATAGTCTGGTTCCAACCCTCCTGCAGCAACAGTCTTCGTAAAAAAACCAACACATGCAAGATCCTTACAAAAACTGTTTGTTATGTCAGTCAGAGAGACACTAGCCTGAGTACTGAACATTTACATTCCTTCAATAATTTTTTAAACTCTGCTACCCAGGGTTCATCCAAACCTTTCTTTTTGTCATCACTATTTTACCTTATTGAAACACAAATATAAATATATTTTTTTTAAAGTTGTAAATGTCGTCTAGTATACATTAGAATAAATCCACTGATAAAACATCTCTGTACAGCTGAGATATGCAGGTGTCCTATTACTTTTTTTCACCACAAACTTAATACATGAATGAGCAGTTCTTTAAACTACTCTCATGCAAGATTTGCATAATTGTTTCTGAGAGAATTGTAAATTGTCGGTATAAAATTGATTCTATTTGTTAAACGCCAAAGCAAACTGCCTTTTTATTTTGATTGGGTCTTGCACATTTACTTAGAAAAGATGTTGTTTATTTTAACATTCAAACAGAGATTCATCATTTAAAAACTTCTACTACTAATTGATGAATTCAGTTAAAGCCCCTTAAGATCTGTATTGTTTAGTCATTCTATGAATAGTTCAGTAATAAACTTATTGATTCAAGTTTAGCACTTAGCTAAAAAACTTGTTACAGTGCTGACAATATTTCAGTAAGTCAATAAAATAAGAAAATATGGGATAACTCAGTCAATAACTTTAACAAAATAAATTTATTTGCATGCCAAACCTTCAAATCAATCAAATGTGCATGAAGATAACTCTATTTAATCTGGATTTAGAAGAGAAGCTACTTAAGGGTATAATGAAAACTGAAGCTCTTCTTTAATTATCTGTATAAACAGCATCACCATCAGCATAAAAAATACAGTTAATGCTCATTGGGTAAAAACCAAGTGCTGAATCAATGACAATAAAACTAAATTTCTTTTAAGATTTATGGTCTTGTCTAACTTCAAGTAAAAGCATAGTCTGGTTCAAGATAATGGCTATGCAGCTGTTAAAAAAGATGAATGCTTAAAAAACTTACAGAAATCCACTTTGTATCATAGTTTCCTTTATACTGTGTATCTTGTCAGTTGCTGAACTTCAGAAGTCATTGTGAATCAACATTTAACCACTACCTAAACACAGACCTCAGTCCTTCAGATGAATTCTTAAATGTCAAAACATACATCTTTGGAAACCTAGTAGAGAAGATCTTTGAAACAAGCATTTAACTGGGAGTGGATGGGGAAGGTGAAAGGAAGATAGAGGAAGATAGAGGAAGAGTAAGGATTTTTATCTAATTTTCAAAATTGTTCTTATCCTCTTTATTCTATAGTTTGAAAGTTTTGAAAGCTTTGAAAGTCTGAAAGCTTTGTTTTTGAGCTTAATATCTCTTTTATTCATGTTTGTGAAGAGCAGTTCTCTGCGTTTCTACTAACAAATAAACCAGTCATGTAAATCTGGAGTAGCTACATAATTTGTGCTTCATTGACAATTATTAACTAGTCCTTGTAGTTACATAGACTTCATGATACTTTGCTTTGCATACACGTTGAAGCAACTGGAGGGTCAGAATGAAAAAAAGCTGATCAAGAAGGTCTGTTGAGCTACAGTTTAATCCAGGAGTTCAGTGCCAAGGAAGTGGGGAAATTAGCTCTAATATTTTTCTGCATGAGTCACCTGAATCTCAAATATATATGTGCTCACCAGCAAACTGCAGAACATTTTGAAGATGAGGAATAGGCTTCCTAATTCCTCCATGTGGAAATTTTCAGTATGCATCTGTAATTAAATATTTATTGGATTGGAAATAGACTGATTGTAATGAGAATTATGATAGCCTCTTAATAGAAGAAGAGACCTGAGCTACAGTTCATTTTCCAATGAATGCTTTTGGATTTAATATTAAATAATTTCATATTAAGGTATTATTGAAGCAAAGGACTAGAGTGCAATTCTTATTATTTCTTCCCAACTAGTAGGCGAAAAAGTAATTCTTATTCTCTTTCTGATTCAATGAACATGTAATTATTTCACTCAAAGCTGAAAATTTCAACAAGTATATGCCCACTCCTTGTAGTCTATAACCACAAGTATTGGACTATTCAACTCAACCATTATGTGAGAAGAAAAGATATCTATAGAAACATGACTTGTGTTTCAGTCTTTCTCACCTTTGGAAAAGTGCTCTACCAACAGAGCTTTAGCACTAAAGCATGTGATATCAAACAGTCTTGTCTTACACTTTCATAAGAGAAATACTAAATTTCAGCAGATTTTTATCAATATAGCCTCCATGAAGAAAAGTGCTTCTTGCCAGAAGGGCATAGTGTTTTGTGGGAGATAAGTCAATCCAACAGATGCAAACTCAAAATATGATCTCGCCTTCAGTAATTTCCCTTGGTGGCTTCTTGCCAGCCAAACATTTTGGGATTCCATTCTGGCTCTTTCGTTGCCATTTTAATAATTTCCCTGGACAAAGGGCAAGGAATGTTGTTTCCTACAGACACCATGAGATCCAAACTTCACAAAACATGAGTAGCATTTCTCAGAAAGGCAATGAACAGAAGGGATCTCTTTAAGCTGCATATTGTTGGCAGAAACATTAAATTTACCATTATCCTACTGAAGTAGTTATAAGACTGAAAGACATGAACAATGTGCTACATGAAGTTGCACAAAATGTGCTTACAGATAATAATGATCATGTTAGTGTTTCTATGACATGAAATGGAGGGAAGTCAGTACACCACAGAGTGAAAAGAGCAAAGCAGAAAAAACATTTGGTGCTTCAGAAACTATAAAGCAATGGGGATCAGCAAGAAGTTGAATCATAACAATAGACATAATGGGTTTGATTGTCAATACAGTGCATGTGTTTCTAGGAATGGAGAGACATATGGTTAACTGGTCTTTAAGACACTTATGCTGAACCATAATACTGCCTGTTGAACACTGGCCCATTCTAACTGTTCATAGGATCATAGAATGGTTTGGGTTGGAAGAGACTTAGAGGTCACCTACTTCCAACCCCCCTATCATGGGCAGGGGACACCTTCAATTAGACCAGGTTGCTCAAAGGCCCATCCAGCCATGCCTTAAACACTTTCAGGGAGGGGCAATTCACAACTTCTCTGGGCAACCTGTTCATGTGTCTCACCAACTTCACAGGAAATAATTTCTCCTAAATATCCAATCTAAATCTACCCTCTTTCAGGTTGAACCCATTCCCCTTTGCCCTATAACTACATGTCCTTGGAAAATGTCCCTCTCCAGTCTTTATGTAAATCTCCTTCAGGTACTGGAAAACAGCTAGAAAGTGTCCCCAGATCATTCTCTTCTTCAAGCTGAATAACCCCACCTCTCTCAGCCTGTCTCCATAGGAGTTGTGCTTCAGCCCTCTGATCATCTTCATATCCTTCCTCTGGACTCACTCCAAGAGCTCTGTGTCCTTATGTTGAGATATCAGAGCTGGATGCAATACTGCATGTGGGGTGTCATGAGAGGAAATTAGAGGGGGAGAAGTACCTTCTTTGACCTGCTGACCACAATTCTTTTGATGCAGCCCTGAATACAGTTGGCTTTCTGGCCTGCAAGAATACATTGCTGGCTCATGTTGAGCTCCTCATGAAGTAACACCCTCAAGTCCTTCACCTAAGAGCTGTTCTCAATCCATTCTTCACCAGCCTGTATTTGTGCTTGGGATTGCCCCAAACCAGGTTCAGGACCTTATACTTAGACTTGTTGAACTTCATGAGGTTGGCATGGGCCCACCACTCAAGCTTGTCAAAGTCTCTCTGGATGGCCTTCCTTCCCTTCAGTGTCAACCATAGCATACACACAGCTTGATGTCATTGGCAAACTTGCTGAGTATGCACTCAATCCCACTCTCCATGTCACTGACAAAGTAATTAATACCAACCCCCGAGGAACATCACCCAACATTAGTCTCCACTTTGACATCAGGCTGTTGATTGTGACATTTTGAGTGTGACCATCCAGCCGTTTCCTTATCCATTGATTGATCCATCTGTCAAATCCAAGGCTTTCCAATTCAGAGACAAGCATGTCATGTGGGACAATCTGTAGTCCTATCATAGAAGGCCATCAGATTTGTGAGGCACAAGTTGCCCTTGGTGAAGCCATGATGGCTGTCACTAATCACTTCCTTTTACCTGTGCCTTAGAATAGTTTCCAGGAGGATCTGCTCCATGATCTTGCTGGGAACTGAGGTGAGACTGACTGGCCTGTAGTTCCCCTGGTTCTTCTTAAACATGGGGGTTATGTTTCCCCTTTTCCAGTCAGTAGGAATTTCAGAGTGCCATGACTTCTCAAATATGATGGATAGTGGTGTAACAACTTCCTCCACCAGTTACCTCAGAATCCATAGATGTATCTCATTAGGTCCCACAGACTGCACACTGTTGTCATAGTTAACAGTATGATGCGTTATTAAAACAGAAATTTCATTGTATGAAGATCACCATTTCAAGAGAATAAAAGTTGTGCCTTTTTCACTGTTCTCATAAAAATTGTGACTACATTTTTAATAGCATAATTGTTCCTTCTCCATATATAAATATGAAGAAATATTGTCCAGGATCAAGTCCTAAGTGACATCTCAACAACATCACTGGCAAGTCTGTCTAATTAAGAAAAAAAAAGGAAAAAGATGAATGACCTCATTCTGTATGTTTGATTAGGTTTTATTTAATTATTTTTTATTTTTTATAAATACCTATGTTTTATAGTTATAATAAACAGTACTGCTTCACTTAAAAGGAAAAGTGAAAGGAATGTAAATCTTTGAATTAGACCTCAGCAAAAATTAAATGCCTTGTAAGTCAGAGGCATAATTACATTTATTACAACTTCATCATATTTTTTATTCATACACATTGGAAAACTTATTATCATTTGAGAGTTGTTAGGTTAGCTGTACTCAGTTACTTACTGCTAAAAGGATATAGTGTCTCCTAAAGCTTTTTTTTCAGTACAGAGAGTAAATGCTTTGTTGTCCCAGTCCCTGCTTTCACCTGCTGAGGCCTTTGTTATGAGGCAGGATATAGATGTTAATCGATTGAAAAATTAGGAGATTTAGCAAATATTGTTACCATAAGAGAACTAATTGGTGGCTCAGATGAAAGAAATGTGATGTGTTTGTTCACTGCTCAACAGTTTGCCCTACACAGCTATAAGGGATGCAGGTTGTTTTTGTTGTCTCTTGTTTATGTCAGAAGTTAGTCACCACTCACCCTCAAGAAGGAACATTAAGTAGGTGTCAAACCAAGGGTCTTTTCAGAATTAAGACCATAAACTCATGGCTAGATGATAACAAAATATATATCTGTGCCATTAGAAAAAAATGAAGAACTGGCTGTTTCTTTCACATTTACTCGCTTATTAGAACATCTGATTTTCAGATGTGATCATCTCTCCAGGGATGTTCACACATTTAACATTTAAAAATCGATTTAATTTTAAACATATCATCTTTACTACATTCAAACTGATATATGAAAATTTGTCTAACAATATTCTAATGTTTTTACAAGAATAAGCAAAAAAGCAAAAGCAGCAAAGCTGTAGTTGAAGATTAGTTCTGTTTATCAGATCTGACCTAGGAACCACATAAGCAATAAACTTAGAGCCATTTATGTAACTTTTAAAATTTCCAATTGATTTTTATAAAATGAGAATTTTGGCTAGTATTTATATACACCTAAGGGAGTCAGGGATCCAGATCCCAGTGACATTCTTCATAACAAGATTAAATCCCTTAGGTGGTTTTGGAGAGCTTAATCTTGATGTTTTAGCTTAAACTACAGACACTGAATATATAATACAAGTTGCCTGAAGACATGATGGTGTTCTATTCAGTTAATAAAGGACTTTACTCTGAAAAGAAATGTACATGGATTATTTAAGAACCAGAGGAATATTATCTTCCCTTACTGTATGTCAGAAATATGCATTAACCTCAAATGATTTGGTGTTTAAAATGTAACATTCTAAGAGCTTTATCCTACTGCTCCTCCCAATATTGACAAAGCACTTAAAATGAAACTGAAGTGATGTAACTTTTCTTTTGGGAAAAGATGGAATCTGATGAACTGGCTTGCTTGCCCTGCAGAGTATAAGTCAGTTATTATGCATGGTTAGAGATTTATCATTTTCCAACAAAAAAGAATTGTGAACTGTATCTGGACTAACTGAACTCTTGCAGGGGGTTATTTTAACCAAAACCAATTTCATTTATGAAGAGTATGTTTTATTTCCCAAGGGTTGGTTTTTTTTTCTGTGATCAAAAGGAAATTTCAAATTTCCCAGGCAAAACCTGACTACCAAAATTCAAAAGCAAGCTTCTAGTGCTTTACGTAGTGAGTTAGCCCCTACAGTGCCAACCCAGCTCTAACCTGTCTATCTTAGAGTTCAGTCCCCTCCCACAAATCAGCTCCTTTTGCTTTTTGCTGACACTTGTACAAACAAGCACTGACAAACAGCTAGGAAAATGTTCATACTTTGGTCTGAACCACAGGACAGGTGCAGGACTGTTCAAGAGCAGAGAGAAGCATGCAAAAGTACTAAGTATGATCTGGGCATAGATTCAGAGAACAGTTACTTAATCTGTGTTAACTTGGTCTATTAGTACAATAAACATTTCTGGCCTGTTAATTCTAAACCTGCTAACCAAGTAGGTTGCCTTTTGTGTTATTTTGTTTTTACCTAGGTAAGCATTTTGAAAATTATTAATCAGTAATAAGGCTTTGGATTGCTTTGCCATTGTCTGCCTCCTCTTAGAGTGTGGTGTTGCAAAATATGCCCACTGGGGACTGATGACCTTTTATTTGCTTTTGATAAGATCGTGCACTGGCAATGGCAGCTCCATAAAGACCTCCAATCTGTTTGTTCAGTCTGATGGTGGAACTCAGTAACTAATTATTTATTTATTTTATCTTATTTACCAGGATGAGGAGGACAAAAGGACATGCAATCAAATCAATCTTTATGCACATACATGCAACATCTGGATGTTCATTATTGCCATTCTCCTGTATTTAACAATGAACTTGTGAATATTGTGCCCTCTCAGAACAAGGCCAGACCACAGAATGTACAGGCTGCCCAAGGATTTCTAGGAACTGTGCATTCTCTCTTCAGCTTTGTTCCTACCCTGCTGAGCTCTGTGAGTCTTTTAGAGAATGTGTGCATGTTGAAACAGCATGGAAAATTATCTAAAACTCACAAGAATGCATTTGACAGAGTGAAGAGAACTGTTAACCAATGCCATGCTACAGAAAAGTTGCTTTAAAAAGAATGAGAATGCTTTAGTAGAGTACTGAATCACAGCTAGAAGCCCACAGTGCTTAGACCCTTGATAGCTAAAGAGGAGAAAACACTCAGCTGTCAGAGGAGCTTTTGTCTGTGGATTTTTTGGAATGGAATGATTCCACAACTAAAGGGGATAGATAAGCATTCTGATAATGAGTGACTGCCATTAGAAAACCTCTAATGGCACTTCTTATAACGTTCTGATGATGACTGTACACTTCTGCTATGACTCATGGCATTGCAAGGTGAGAATAAGACAACTGAGTAGTCGAAAAAGATACCAGATACAGCAAGACACAGTTTCCCAAATAGCATGCTGATGTCTAACAACATGTATAAAAGCCTTTGCATCCTTGCAGCAAAGTCTCCAGACAATTCAACAGCATTCAGAAGTTAATAGTGTAGGCTGGAGAGGAAAAAAAAATAAAACAGCACTTCAGGATTAAGATCAAAAGAATGAATTAACAGAAATTATCATTTTCCTATTAAAATATGATGGGAAGTAATAGGTTTGTGCAAGACTGAATTTTGTTTAAATGAGCATGGAACAACAATCTCAGAAGATTTTAGAGTTTGTATCACAAGCTAGACAAAGTCAACATATCTGAGGACAGAAAGTCAGCTGAAAACTAAACACAGAGTATGCAACTACTAGTAAGGTTTGACAGCTCAGTTGCAACATATATAGACTATAATAAGGTGTGCAGGTGGAAAGTGGCTGGTTAAAGAACAAGACTTCACAACCCACTGAAATTCCAGACCTGCTACCAAGAAAAAGCAAAATCATATGAAGTGATAAGTATTGCATAGCTACTGTAGATTACTGCTCCATTTCTTGAAATGGTGAGCATTTGGAAAATACTCTGGAAATGAAAGGCACATTTTCCAAGTATCTGACATGACAGAAAAGAGGCATACAGTATGTACAGCAGAATGTGAGAATCTGAGCACCACAGGCTTTCTACTAGTCACTCAGAGAGCAATAATAAAAGCAGTCACAGAAAAGATGCCTGATATTGGTGGAAAAAACCAATGGTATCACCAATGGCTGGTGATATTTAATCACTATACATAATTCCAGAGTCCAGATAGTAGGATAATGAGGAAAGAAATAAGGATGCAAACACTGTTTCCTCACTAGAGGGAATACTGTCAGCCTAAATGGAGTTTTTAAGTTTCTGATTCTGCAGCTCTTATACTATATTGATAATTTTTAAGGCTGTTTAAAGGTGGCTGTTGATGTCATTCGTGTGGTCTGATTTACCAGCACTTTCCTTCTTCCATTTTTTGCACTTTTACTGTGTTCAATGCAAGACTGTCAAGAGTCAGCAAATATGCTAAGGCTGAAACTACCTTTTGGATAGTACAGTCACCCTGTCACTGAAGCACCTGGCAAAGTGTTGGCTTATATTTCAGCTAGACTTAGAACTTCCCCAGTATGCATGGTAAGTACAACTTACCTTTCATTTTACTTATACCAATTTGAGTAATAAATCATAGTACCTTTACTGAGACAGAACTCAAGACCATTTTCTCATTTAATAGCTTTTATCTTTATGGTGTTCTATATAATGGATGCCGCAGTACACTAATGAGTTTGCCAGCATTATCAGAAGATGTATCACCATCTGCATAGCTCCTTTTTCTCCCTGGAAAGACTGCATGAATTTATCAGTTTTAAAATTTCTCTTCACTTATTTGGATTATATAGGTAAAAATCCATGGTTCTTTCAAAATACTTTGAAACAATCTTCTTATTAAGCAATGCTTTTAATATACAGTTAAAGTTATGTTTTCTCATTAGTAGTGATATACTGTCTCAATTAATAGTCAGTATTTATAGAAGGAGAGTGTGACCACATACAAAATTATTTAATTTTAAAATAGAATTAAGAACTGATGTACAATACATGAGACTTCATTTGTTTTATTCACCGGGCGTTAATCCCCATGTCTGAAAAACGTATTAAAAATAAGAAGCTGAATTACTAGTATCCCTGTTTGAGAACCTTGTGATGTTTCTGTAAGGACACAGGATAAGTTGGGGGATTTTTAATGAAAAGGTTTGAAATACTTCAGCAGGGACAAAGAACTACACAGGGGCAAAGAAAGAATATGGTGCTTCTGCAACAGACCTTTAAAAAAGAATCTTTACTTTTTGGAAAAAAAAAACAACTGACTGTTTTGTGCATTTGAAACTTATTTCTGTCATTGTAAATGTCGTGCTTAAAATTGCTATCAGAACTAGCATTAAAGACTTTCTATCCTCAGTGGCATAACCTAAGGGAAGGCTAGAACTGCATGGTCAGTGAGCCATAAGTTGTCCAATATTTGCTGAAAACATCTTTAAGTGCTGCAAGAAAAATAGTCTCTGGCACTGGTGCTCTTGGGATATACCTTGGTAATATATATTGATTTTTTGCATCAAACTTTGATTTCCACATTAGAGACAAAGTTGGTGAGGGAAAGTATGATAGCTCTGAAAAAAAAATAATTTAAAAATCCACAAACCATATATTAAAAAGTTATGACAAATATTTTCAGGATTTTTTTTATTAGCTTTGTTTTGTATCATGCACAGTAAACTTTATGAACCATGAATGACTCCGCTGTTTTGTTTCTTTTTGTAAAGTTCTGTACAAGCACCTGTGAGCAATCCTTGCTTTAGGAAATACTGTTGCATAAGGGGGAATCTAGAGCTATGAGGATTCTTGCTATCATTTCTCATTTTCTACAACTGTCAGCTAGGAAGTTCATATCTGGGCAAGTAGGTTTTGTAAGCTTTTTCTTGAGTGAAGACTATGAGGTGAGGAAATGAGTTCCCTTAATCTGAGTGTTTCTGATTCTAAAAGATACTTAGGTGCTCATATTTAACCTGAGCCATATTTTCAGTGGTTAGTGCTAGCAAAACAATTTATTTATGTACCTACATTGCCAGAAATGTAATTTTCACCAAATAATGTACTTCAAGGAACTGAAGATGATTTGTCACATGCCCACAGTGCATGAACCATTGCACAAAAAACAATTCATGAGGTAAGAGCAAGCAACAGACAGAGTCCAACTCTGCAGCCTATTTAGCATAACCAACATCTACACCAGTCCAGCAGAGGACTTCTTTAAACTACAAAGCCATTTCCATTCTTTTCCCCTCTTTGTTCACTTGGATCATAGATGCATACTTCTCCTCAGCACTTCCTGTTTACTGCCTTAAGAAGTGCCATTTCACGTTTCTCAGGTTTGTCGGATTGACTTTTTGAGTCAGCCATCTAATTCCTGGCAGTGACATAGCTAAACCCCTGTGTTTTCAATGTTGAATAGAACTTTGATTGCTATTCTAAGGATTTTATCTTAGAAATAAGGCAACAAAAGAAGACAAGAAGAAGTTTCTCCTTTTTTTTTGCAAAGAACACTAAAGGACTGGGCTATCAAATCTGGAACATGAAAGCACAGTCACAATGTACCTTGCATGATTTCCCAAGAAAGCTCAAATTAATTAACAACTAGGAAAGTAGGTAATGAAATGATGACTCTAGAATAGCCTTTTCTCTCTTTATTAGCTAGCAGTTTTCAACAGAGTTTTATGATTATATATATGCAATGCCACAACAATGAATTTTCTTTTACCAGGAGTAGATAGCTTGTAAGAATGTATTTTAAATGCAAGTGATATACATCTAAATAAAACATTTTTCTAAGAAGTAATTTACTTTTCCTACTTTACTAGCCATATAATTCAGTAGTTCTGAGGTGCTGTATATAATGTATGCTAACTTCACAGGGCTAAGCAGTAATTGCAATATTTCTGTCTTAAAGATTGCAGCTATTATTTATTCATAGTATAATACATTTGAATTGGCATTCACCCCATGACCATGCCACCAACTATCTTTATTCTACAGTATAAAAGAAAACTGCTGAAAAGATAGATTTCTATATATAAATTTCATGAAAGCTATTAAAGCAACAATTGCTTGTAGTACCAAAATATTGAGGATGATGAGACAAAGGCCATGGAGGACAATGACAGAACTTCAGATCACTTCATTGGGCTCTATCACAGATTTTACTCTGTCTCAAATCCACACTGCAAAAAGCAGTACTACTCTTCCTTTAACTTTACTGGTTAACTTTCAGCATCTTTCCCTGTATTTTCAGCAGCTTCATTCCTGGCTCTGGTTTATCTGAGGAACTGGAAAAATGGCTCAAATTCATCCCTGCAGGGGGTGACATCTGTAACTCCTGATGCTGCAGCAAGCTTCCAGGACACAACATTGAAGCAGGAGCTCTTATTCCTCTATGAGATAAAAAAATAACAATTTAAATTCTGGTCTTTAAAGCCATCCTCCCCCATAAAGCACACAAACATTCACATGTACACAATTGCACGAGGTAAGTGAGTTTTGTAGTGTGTTATCAGAGTCCTTATACTGAGAACTTATGAAGGGATTGCTTTTGTCTTTTTCTATAAATAGAGGGAGGGTCTCCATCTGTATTTTAATATGTCCATACTGAACAAAAATAGCTACTTGCTGTCTCTAGGATAGATGGCAAAGCTATCAAGTGTGCCATTTTGATGAAGAACTTATCTTAAAAAAAAGAAGTAATATAGCAACAGCAGTCTCAGATTCTGCAGAGGGACTACACAGTCAATTCAAAAGCAGCCAGAGAGGTTTTATTACATTTTTTGAACTTCAGGGCTGTATTTAACATGACTATTTCTATTTTTCAAATTAAGATAATTGAAAGAATCAGGTCACTCATGAATTCTTAATGCTAATAGAACTTTAATTCCTATCCAACATAATTTTTATTTGTTTATATGAATATATGTATTTTACATATATTGTTGCTTACAATACAGTAATTTAATATTAAAAATACTAACTTTGGGTATTAAATTTTAACTATATTGATCCTAATGCTGCAAGTTATCTAAACACTAGCCTCATAGTTAGATAATGAGATATGTAAATCTTCAAAGACTGCAATTTCTAGTCTGATTTTCATCAGCACTGAGCATTCCCAGCTGGATCCTAGAATATTCAGTTCTTTGTAAGATTGTCTCTTTATATCTGAGATTCAGGTACTCAGGCAAATTTCCTTAAGAAAAACTGATGTTAATTTATATTAATTAAATAGTCTTGCTTAGAAAATAATGAATTCATCCCACAGAGCATAAGATTTTACTTATCAATGTGTCAGGAAAAGCACTCATCTGCTGAAGTAAATGCGTACCTCGTGTAGGCTATTCCCTTTCTCTAGGAAATACTGGTGGAAGAGAGCTCTCAATGGAAAATATTGTTCTGGAAAAGATTTGGTTAAATCTAATCAAGAATAGGAATCATTAAGATCCATTGCTGAGCAAATTTCTTGAGATTTCTCCAAATCTGGTGTCCCAAAATGACTGTACATTCCCATATCTCTGCATGGAGCACATGGTCCTCCCAATTTCATTGTCCACCTATGCTGTAGCTTCAAACTGCCTTCTGATCTCCTGGCATAATCACTTGAAACTAACTCCCCAGAGGTTAGTTCTCCTTGTAGTGCTTTACTCAAAGAATCTTTAAGCAGAAGAATCCAAGAAAAGTCCATTCATCTTAGGCTTTAATGTCCTCAATACTGTAAATACTGTAACCTCTTCAAGACAGTGTAATGGTAATGCATGATTCATAGCTTCCTCCTTAGCATTCGTGCCTTGAAGATCTGGGACCCTACAAGGAGCCTTTGAAAGAATGAAAGGAATAAATTTGTCTCAGGGTTAGATGATGCAACCAAAATGGCATTGATCTTCTCCAACCTTTTTTCAAAGACTTACAGATTCTCTTGTTGCAATACATTTTAACTGTAGTTGCATTGTTCTTACAGACACATGCAGATCATTGCAGCACTAAGTTCACAGACCAAATTCCATTATTAAACTACAAATTGAGAGCATTTTAGCCTCTAGAAACTACATGGCAATGTGGCCTTGAGAAATACTATAAAAGTTTCACCCCTTAGCATTTGCACTTTCAATAACATTGAGCAGCCTACACATGATGATTCTCCAGGTACTGACAAATGATAAAAAGACTTATTATTGCTCTTCCTTTTTCTTCTTTTCTTACTGATTTGGTAATGGCAACTGCCCAAATGTCTTTGCATGTTTCATTGTCATAATTTTTTTGGTTTTTCCCTTTGCTCCTTATTTTGGATGACTGGCCTAATTATCTAGTGATGATGATACATATTCTGAGACTGAAAAGAGAGACACTGGAGAGCAAATAAATCAAGTCTCCTTTTACGCTTACTAGTCCTGACATGGGCTGTGAATCTCACATTTTGCTTCAACAACCAGCACTGTGTTTCAACTCAGGCTCTGTGTAAGGTGGATCATCTTACAATGTGAGTGAACCATGCCAGGGTCAGCAGTGAACACATCCATTCCAATATCAGAATATATTTCAAGTTTAAAATTATCATGCCTAGACTGTCTCTGTCTGTGAAATAGGTTCCTTGATTTCTTGACAATCCAGATTTTTTTAATGGACTCTTCCTAGTAGCTGCGTCTATGGATATTAAGGACAAATGCTTTTGTTTTGCACTACTTTGGTAGGAGAAAAAAAAGTAAAATCAAAAGAAAAAATTTAATATCTTCCAACTTTAGAAGATGACCCTTAGTCCAGTAGTATATATTTAATGATCAATAAGTCTGAAATTCAGAAACATGTGAGAATGTTCACCTGGTTCACCCTTGGCAAATTATGTGGATAAACACTTGTTAAAATAGGAATGTGAGTGTGAATGGTATGGGTGAATCAAACAAAGCCATATGAGCAGGCATCTACCTAAACCTCCTTAAGTGATTGAGAAATAGAGCCACCAGACATATCAAACACTAATCTGGAAATTACAGAGACTTCTGAACCAGAAGATGGAGTCAGCTTGAAAAATATTTATTTATAAGCAGCCTGGAAATGGTAACATGAGGAAGACACTTTGGACTGGAAACAGTAGGAGTCAGACCATGGTTTGACACTACTGGGAGGCACCCCACAGACATCACAGTCTCTGCCTGGGGTTGATGGTGCAATCTTCTGCGAAGTGCTAGGAGCAGCCTGCACCCAGCTCTGGCAATATGTGCAGGGCACAGCAAGCAGGGAGCCAGCACCTTGGTGGGTGTGTGTGAGCACTCTTGAGATGCGACCTTGCATCATGAGCATCACTCCAGGTGATAAGCAGCAGCAGGAA
>NW_009953786.1:327473-349710 GCF_000747805.2 Chaetura pelagica | reverse complement strand
ATATGCACAGAGCTGGATCATTCAAACCTCCCATGGGAGGGGTGTGCAGTTGGGGAATCTGCTTTATCATCTCAAAAAAGACGTTGTGCTGGTAACACAAACTGCCTGGAGGCAGCTGGGGAACATGCATGTAATTGTTTGCATGTGTATAAGTAGAATATATTGAGATTAGTTATAACTAATCCTAATGTTCAGAAAGATGCTTAGAAATCTCTAGGTCTTTATTAACATTTTGTTTGTATCTAGTATTGTGTTTTATTTGTTGAGTTACTGGTACTGGTCCTGAATGTAATTCTCTGCTTACCAGTTAATTGCATTTTGTTAATGAATCAATAAACAGCTTCAGTCCTAATAAGGTTTTAATTAAATGAGCAGAGCTGTTTTTCCATGAAAGACACAGGCACTACCTCAGATATTAAAATGAGAGTTAAATGATGCATAGGTTTTTTGTTGTCCACTTGCACTGAGGTGAATTTAATTCACCTTCAGAGCTTAATCCTGCAAGTATTATTTACATTATTGGTAACTACTGAAATCTTTCTTTTGCAGTTGTGAGGGTAATAATTTAAAATTAGGGACATCAGGCTAATTTAAGTTGGCTTGCACAATTGCTGCCCTTTGATCAAGTGAAGAAAGTCCAAAAAAGAAAACAAAGCTCTTCAGAGATCTAGAAACCCAGACAAGCCTGTAAGAGAAGACTGACTAAACCAGGGTATGTAAACTAAGAAAGAGAAGACTAATGGAAGAGATTACAGTATTTTGAAATATTTAAAAGCAACTATTAAGAAGTACACAGCACTGTATTGCTGGTGCTGTATATACTGCAGATAAGACTGTAAGTAAAATGCAGGAAGTACCAAATCAGGCATTAGAGAAAAAAAAAACTCTTCAGGATTCTTCTTAATTTCTAAATAATAAAGCACTGGAATGGGTTTCTGCAGAGTTCGTAATATCTGTCTTTGAATGCCTGCAAGAACAGACCTCTTCTTGGAGCAGCAGGAGGATTAGGTCCTTTCCTTCTCCATGATTTTATGCTACTATATCATAACAGGTTGCATCATAAAACATACTCTGGATGTGGACCCATAATCAGATAGAATGAGTATTTGTCCTGAAGGACACTGGGCCAGGACATTTAAACTCAAACTGAAGCTACAATGTATGTAGTGGAGAAGGTAGAAGACTGCAATATGGTCTCACATTAAGGATGTCGTGAATAGCTGGCTGCTTTCTCTCTGTGGTACAGAGATATTCTCCAACAACAGGCAAAATGCAAGGCTTGCTGAATTGTAGTCACTTAGCAAACCATTATGGCTTTTGCCTTCCTTCCTACTCTACTGAGTTTCTTGTTGTTTTGCCTTTCTGTAGGTTACTATCCCCAAAACAGACTCAGCAGAACTGAGTGTCTGTCAGTGTTTCAGCAGCCCAGGCACACTGATGACAATGGTAATGCAAGCCTACTTTCCTCAGCAATTTAAACAAAATCAATGTACTGTAAATGGCAATGGTTGAGGCAGTAGCAGATGTTTTATTCTGCTAACTCTTCTCTGAAGGAGGGGTGTTTTTGGTGGACAGATTGGTGCAGTAGCATTTTACTGCTCATCTCCTGAAGTGAGCTAAAAGTAGTCCAGCTTATCCGTCATGAGTCCTGACACTACACTTTTCACAGTTGTAACTATATAGTCTTTATATTCTATGTATCTAATCTGAGGTTCTATTTTGAGACCAGTGGATGCTGTATATAAAGCAACTGGTGACTTTTCTTATGCCCTATGAAGTGAGCTAATATAAGTTTCTTTCCTGTTATCAGACTGGATATCATGCTCTAAGTGAGAGAGATAAAAATAATATGCTATAATGCACTCCCATTTGTAAAGAACCAGATAGTGTGAAACAGTGCTTAATATGCCATTTTTAAATATTGAGTGCAAGACACTCCCTCTGAGCATTATAAGAAAATATGTCATTTATGTATTGATTTGCCAAAGGACTTTACAATTTATTCTTTTTGCCTGAGAGCAGGGGAGCTTTAGGATCCATGGTTCTTGTTTTCTCTCTCTAAAAAGTGATGTTCTTCAGTTAGGAAAATAATTTATTATTTTTTTTTTCCTCCTTGCCTCAGCTTTTTTAATCTGTAATCTCACTACTACTTTGGAAATCTTTGTTCCCCTTTCCAGTCTCCAAACATCACCTCAACTTCAGCAGCTGATTTCAGTCTCTGTCTGCACTTGAGTCTAAGCTTTCTACAGATATATTTACTTTTTGCTTATAGATATATTTACTTTTTGTTTTCCTACTGTGTTTCTTTGTCTCTCCCTCCCCAAGTTTCTGATCACCACTTTTACTCTCCCATAACTTTCTTACCTCAATCTACTTTGACCTTCTTTTCCCTGGATTGTCTGGTTTACCACCCAGACACCCTAAGATGGGCCAGCCTGCTTCCTCCATGTTACTTATGTCCAGTAACATGTTCCTCTGTGGCTAAACGTGATGGAGGTTCACTGATTTAAATGCAGATTTTCAAAACTCAAACGCAACAGGCAAGCCATGGATCTGTCCAGCTGTACTTTTAATGGAAATCTTTATGATATAAGGCTTAAGCACATGCAGGTTAGGCACAACCTTTAAGGAATTTTATAAAGGTTAAACCAGTAACCTGACTAAAAAACCTGGTTAAACAATTTTTTTTATTTATTTTTTTTAAGTCAAGGTAAATTTCATGGGGTAACAACATGCTCATCCTTGATTAAACAATACTTCTGTAGCACAGAACATTTTATTCTTAAAACATTAAAAAAATAAACATAGGATTTGCTCTTTAAAGGAGCAACACACAAAAATAAAAGAAAATGTTTCTTATAGCTTTGCTTACTATTTTTTATAACGTTGAAATATTTTAATGAATACTTCAAATTCATCCAAACCCATAAGAAAAAAGCAAAACTTATGTAAATGCTTTCAAGTTGGTGGACTGAAAAAAGTTAAGAGAAATATTGACTAATTCCAACAATACTTGTCCAGCCTAAGTGAAATACTTTTTTTTGTGGGACTATTTGTATCCCTGACATGAGACAATATATATAAGAAGGGATATCAAGACCAGCTAGTAGCAGTGGATGACTCTCATACTCCAAAATTAAGATGGGCAAAGTCAACTTCAGATTTTCCATTATATTACAAAGGATCTGATTAATTTCAAGGTCCATGCCAATATCCACTCATCCATTGATGCTATGTCTGCCAATGACATTATCTGTCTGAGATCAGTAGTACTGGTGTCCATCAGTGGCTAATAGTTCATTTTTCCCATCTCATTAGACATAGTTTGTATTTTATAGCTGTTCCCTGTCACCTGCAATAAATTATTTCCTAGCTCTACTACTGACTTAGGACTGTTGGACGTGTTCAGGTCTAATTCCATTAAAACAAATCTCATCTTGGCATGTAGGAGGGAAATGGTCTAATTATATTAGCTAAATAACTTATATCTAGTTCTTTTTGCTAATGTTATCTGGCATTTGTAAAGGCAAAACCAGATGACATCTACAATGTTAATATTACTATTTTTTTTCAAAGGATCTCCGAGAATGAAATGTACACTGCATAGTTATTGCATTTCTTTGTATACAACAGCAATCATTTTGATCCCTGTTTGTTTAGATAAGAAATTTAATTTTCACTGCACAATACTTTTTTAACATTTACACTCTCATACTGAGAATTTATTGAGAAGAATACAGATAGGAAGCAAGGCCCATAAGCTTAGGTTCACAAAGAGTTTCCTTAGTGGGGACAGGAAGGGAATGTGAAAAAGTATCTGCCATCTTCAGCACTGGCATGTAGACTTTAGCTCCCAAGATCCTCCACTCAAAAGCTGACTTAATGACAAAACCAATTAAGCTCCACAAACAAATAAATTTACAGCATTTAAATGCATTATCAGCATCATCAGATCTCTAAACCCAGATCCCTGTTTCTTCTGTCAAGTGTGCCTGAAGATGGCTCTAATTCTGGTATGCCATCTGATGCTAACTCTTATAGGGTTAAGGCTTAAGCATACACCCATCACTCCTTTATGACTCAGTCTCCTCTTCATAGTGCCTGGTTGGATGGTTCCAAATTGAATTCACAACCTAAGTTTATGCTTAAGCTAATATTACAGCCAGGTTTAGCCTAAGTGCTATAATTCTGGAGGCTTTTGGTAGTTCATAGTAGGTTGCAGCCTGCTGGTTACCTCTGTCATGTCCATCACTGCAAGCCAGGAATTCTCCTGTATACTAATTCCAGACTTAGTGATGTTGGTGCTTTGACAGAATGCATATAATCAAGTAAACTGCACCCAAAATATAGCCAGTGAATATGATGGTGGTCTTTCTACCTGTTTTCCATGCAACAGGACAATGCTTAAAGTTCTCTGGACATTTCTATTGCAAATGTTCTCTGCTATAGATGAAAAAAAGTGAGGAAAAGGCTCTTTGCCTACAAAACATTCTCCAGAAGGTTTCATCCTGTAGAATTGTGATCTGTGGTCAGTGAATGTTTAATTAGCCTGCTTCTGTTTGTTTACAGTGTGATTTTTCTTGCATTGAAACTTTTTCAGTTCCCTTTCCTGTTAAAATCCCTTCTACCTAGCCCAAAGTGTCAACAGCAATGGAAAGGAAAAATGCTGATAGATTCCCCATGTTACCAATGGTTTTGATTTTTTTACACAATTCCCACAGCTCTCAGGCTATTTAGTTTCACATTACAACACAATACTGTAAGAAAAATCCTATTAGTAGTTGTTGATTTTCAGAATTCAGATTAAGTCAGGCATTTTTTGAGAGGAACCTACTTTGCTGCTTGGATCTGAACATCTCTTAGTGTCAGCATGTCATCTGTAAAATGGACAGAATTTGGTTGCCTTAGACTAGTCTCAGTCTCTTGATGAAATAGGCAGACCAAGAAGCATTAAAATGTATATCTCACATGTGCATCATAGACGTAGGTCTTAACTCTTCCTTGCATAGCCTGGTACTCAGTCATGGACAAGAGGTTTCTAAAACAGGGTCAATGGATGGGATACACTAGCTGTCATCTTGTATTTGCCCTTTGAGAACCTTCTCTATTTCCTTAGTTATGTGTACACACGATGAGAGGACTTCCTGCAATGCCTCACTCACAAATTATTTATCTTTGTAGAAGATTGCTGGAAGAAAAGTAGAGAGGTCCATGAAGTATTTTTTCTGTATCTGTACTTTATCTGCAGGCACTTTCATTCTTCAAATGTGAAAAAAAAAATATTAAATCACCTTGAATATGTGTAACTATTGAGGTACATTCTGTAATGGATTTTCAGTTTTATAGTGAAGGTCATACAACAGTTTTGCTTTACCCAGTTGGCTTTTAAAATATTGAAGGTTAGAATTTTCCCATCTAAGAAGTTCAAGAACAGCACATGAGGACCAAAGAATACTCCAGTCTCATTAATTAATCAAGTCATGTCACAGCAGATCTTGTTAATCCATCCTCAGAGGAAACTCGAATGATGTTTCAATTCTCTACGCAAGAATAGACAGAATAGTGAATAGTGATAATGCTATACAATTACAGAGAGATGGGCAGCATTTGGAGACACCAGAAATGAAACTAAATTAATTTTTTCCCCAACAGCAACTAAAAGACTTTTCTGGATATTATCTTGGTGAACTAATCTACTTAGAGGGCACTAGCAGAATTATACTTTGATACTAAATATTATAAGGTGACTGCATTAAAAGCTCCATTGGAAAGAATAAGATTTAATGAATTTTAAAAGTCACTTTGTTACATAAAATGAAGGAGCTTATTTTGGCATCTTTTTTTTTTTTTTTTTCTATTTGAAGTCACAGCAGACAAATGCAGCTCTTCACAGTGTACTAGGAGGGTGATAATGACTAGATATGCCGTAATAGCTGCTACATCACTTTTTCTAGGCTAGTAGCAGCATTTGCATTTTAGTCTTAAAATGAATCAAATTGCTGAATTTAGCAATTAGGCTCACAAACTAGTTGTTATTTTTTTATTTCCTGGATAAACAAAGATTTAAATCTGAGATTTACTGGCAATAAACTTGATTTAGTCAAATTTATTATCTGGCTTCTGTTTTGAGAGTTAATAAACACCCTTGCCCTAGTCCCACCAAATGTCTGAGCTCTGCCTGTCTTCAGGTGAAAAGCCTCTCAGAGGTTAAGGGTTTCTTCTGATACTTTGTATTCAACAAATTTAAGTTGTTTACTTAAACTGATGCAAAAATTCTTGAGCTGGACCAAGGCATGGGGAAAACAATTTATATTTTCTAGCAAAGTTGGGTCTTAAAAATTAGCAATAAAAGAAGACATTTATTCCAATTTTAAAACCATAGTGGTGTTTTTTCTTTAAAATTGTTGCACTGCTCACATCTCAGTGTCTCTGTCCAGACACAGATGTTCTTTCCCAACCTTGCCTAAGGCTCTTCTGATAGCTCTAACGATTACATGTGAAATTATCCCTCAGACAGAGGAGTGATGCATCTGCATCATGGGTCTGTTCCAAAGAGCAATGGAAAAACTCCAAATGATCCAATCACTTGTGGATCAGATCCTCAAATTGTTAGTGATGAAGCACAGTATAAAATGTCAGCCCCAATTAAGGTATGACAACATTCCCATTCTGTAGGGTCAGGACTTCAACTGTAAAATTGTCTCCGTTATCCTTATACTCCATAGATTCCAATTACTTTCTATCTTAACACATCTACTAAAGTCAAGCTTATTTGTAAAATCAATCATCCTTTCCCCACTAATCCTAACACTTCTAGTACTACTGTTGTATAAAATGAGTTCCTGTTTAATTTTACTTGGTGGGTTTTTTTCTCTTCTTCAGGAACAGAAGCCAGCAAAAATATGTGCTCGTATCTTCAATTATGTGCTCTTTCCTTATGTTGGACCCATTTTTAATCCAAGTTTGACCTCTGTCTGTACAATTCAGTTGTATGTTGATACTTTGAACTCCAAAATTTCAAAACACAGATTTTAATATAATATGAATACTAACATTAGAAGCACCTGCTTACTGTTTCAATCAAAGTTCAGAAAACAACACTTTAGGTTTTATAACCAGTGTCTTATGCCGCTACATATGAAGGATCTTTTGGGCTAGGGCCTCATATTATGTTCAGAGATATGGCTTCATAGATTTTGGCCAGCTCACCAAATAAGGAACACTTGTTAACCAACCTTCACAAAGCAGTATCATAAAAAACCTCTAATGTTTCAGAGAGGAAAGTCCATTGGACTCTCTCAAGTAAAACCCCATCCCTTTTGAAATGGGAAGCCTAGAACTGGACACAATATTTCACATGGTGTCTCAGTAGGGCAGAGTAAAGGAGGAGGAGAACCTCCCTCAATCTGCTAGATATAGTCTTCTTAATGCACCCCAGGGTACCATTGGCCTTCTTGGCTACAAGGGCACATTGCTGCTCCATGGATAACTTGCTGTCCACCAGGACTCCAAGGTCCTCCTCCATGGAGCTGCTTTCTAGCAGGTTGGCTCCTAATCTATACTGGTACATGTTCTTATTTGTCCCAAGGAGCAGGACTCTACACTTATTTTTGTTGAACCTCACTAGATTCCTCTTTGCCCAGCTCTCCAATCTGTCCAAATCTTGCTGAATGGCTGCACAGCCTTCAGGTGAATCAGCCAATCCTTCCAGTTTTGTATTGTCAGCAAACTTGCTGAGAAGATAGTCTGTACCCTCATCCTGGTTATGGATGAAGATGTTGAACAGAACTGGACCCAGCACTGATCCCTGAGGGACTCCACTAGTTGCAGGGTTCCACCTGGACTCTGCACCATTGATCACCACCTTCTGGGCTCTATTGTTCAGCCAGTTCTTAATCCATCTCACTGTCCACTGTCCGTTCTTCTACCACACACTTCTTAAGCTTGCTCATGAGGATGTTATGGGAGACAGTGTCTCTGAAGACAATGTAGACTACATCCACTGGTCTCCCTGCATCTACATATTCTGACACAGCATCATAGAAGATTAGTCAAACATGATTACCCCTTGGTAAATCCATGCTGGCTACTGATAATCTTCTTTTCTATGTGCTTAAAGATGACCTCCAGCATGAGCCACTCCATTGTTTTTCTGGGGATGGAGGTGAGGCTGACTGTTCTGTTGTTTCCTGGATCATCCTTTTTGTCCTTTTTGAAGACTGAAGGGACACTGGCTTTCCTCCAGCCCTCAGGCACCTCTCCTATTTTCTATGATCTTTCAAAAATGATGGAGAGTTGTAGGACACTTCTGTTTGTAAGGAAAGTTGATATTTCTGGAAAAAAATGTTACTTTATTTTAAAATATTTTTCTTGGCAGATACAACCGGGATAAAAGTAGCCTTGAAACACAATTAGAAATATAATTGTGAAGCAAATATAGAAAATCAGCCCCAAAAGATTTTTTTTGCAGTCTAATAAATATGAGACCATAAGGAATTACATTGTATACACAGTGGAATTATATGTTTAGTATTTATCGCTTAATTGATATTATATATAACTGTTTATACATTATACACAGGGGCCAACCACTCTGAATATATGCTTACATTCTTCTTCAGATAATCACATATATTGAAGAAAGATAGCTTTTCAAAAGCATTTTTAAAGTTTAGTGAAAAGGAGGAATGTCACCAAGAAAGATTCCCAGATGCCAGTACTCTCTGCAGGGAGATTTACTGAACTTAATTACCTAAAATGCAGTACTGATTTACTGAAAGATGTGCAGTATTGGAGCACAGTTAATTAGCACAGAAAAGCTAATTTATACTACCTGGGAAATGAGGAACACAGGAATAAAAGTCTTCTTGGGTCACTGACTACATTCCTGTGCAATTACAATCAAATCATATAATATTAATTCAAACTGCACTTGTTACGTCCTTCCATTTTTTTTGCTGAACCATTGGTTCAGATCTCTTAACATCTCTGATTTTCAAGGCACATTTGCACTCTTTCAAGCCTCTGAAGTGTATTCACATTTACAGCATAACTTTACTCATGGCCTGTTTATATTAATTTGCTTTTAAGTCAGTTCTGTCCTTAAAGCTTAAAAGCATTTATCCCTTCCTCAGTTCACAGAAATAAATCATATTTACTTTCAGTTTGATTTTTTTTTTATGACAAACAAGCCAAGTTCTTTTAGTGTTTTCCTCAGAGATGAGGTTTTTTTTTGTTTGTTTGTTTGTTTGTTTTTTAATGGACATTCTCTTCATCAATTCCAATTTGCAATTGATCTCTTACAAAAGAAGGTGGTCAGAATTTTAAACAATCTTCCAGTGGCCTCATTGGTGGTTTCCACATCAAAACTCTCCTTTTTCTACAGAAATTCCTCTCCAATATGCCTACAACTGTATTCACAATTTACATACTGCATCAGAACAAAACTCAAAAACATTCAAACATTAGCTAACAAGCTTCACAATTTCCTTTCCCCTTCATTTCTACCTTTTAAAGTGCTGTAGTATAACAGATGTTCTTCTCATTAGTCCCTGAATACATGACTCTGTATTATTACATATTTCCCATTTTTATTGCTTCATTTCTCAAGGTCTTACATCTCTCTATGGTCTTCAACTTCTACCTTTACGTTTGCAGTACTCACATTATGTGAGCAGGCAACTGTGTTAGTGCATATATACCCTTTTTCCTGACAGTATTATAAATTTTAATACTTAATTCAACCAAAGAAAAAAACAAAACTTTTAAAGATATCTCTTAAACAACAACAACAAAAAAAAAAATTCCCTTTCTACAAGTCTGTAGCCTGTGACTTACCCTGTCACTAGAGTCATTACTCCAATTAAATATTCCTTTGTTTGATTCTTTTTTTTTTTTTTTTTTTTTTTATGGCAACTCCTAAATTCTTTATCTTTGCTAATAACTTCCCATGAGGCCCTGTGCAAATAAAAAAAACTGTGTAGCAGTCCCAGAAGATTAAGTATTCTGTCTATGTCTGGAAAGTTAATTATCAGTAATATCTCAGATGACACTGTATCTATTTATGTAAACTTATGTAACTTACCAGCTCTTTACTTCCAATCCATTATTTGTTTTTTCTTTCAAGCATCATTCTAAAGTTGAGTACACTATTAAAGACATACATAAAATACATTTTTCTGCAAAAAATCCATGTCTCTTTTCTTTCTGCAGTCTAGCAGTACTATCCCTGACTTGTGTGAATTTTTAAAGTTTATAATTCCCTTTTATAAATATGGTTCCATATACCATTTATTTATCTTTCTGATTAATAGTTGTCACAGTTTAACACAGGATTGGCAATTAAACAAATGACAGTAATGCTCTCTATCCCTTCCAACCTAGATAGGGAAAGGAGAGAAAGGATGAGGAGAGAGGCTTCCACATTGAAAATTAAATTAGACAGCTTCAATGAATTACTAATGATAAAGGAAAATATATACAAATATGTGCAAGAGTGTACAAACCCCCTATCATCCCCCCTCCCCCACCTCCAGCAAGCCCCACGGTAGTTCTCCTGAGTTGCAACCAGTCCCAAGAAGGTCCCAGACTGCTTCTGGAGATAGCAGCAGAGCAGACAGGAGCTGAGGGTGGAGATATGTGGAGGGTCGGGAATATAAGAGCCTAGGGATGAAAGGAGATGGATAGACAAGAGTCGTCCCTGAACGTTCGCCAGCCATGGACGGAAGAGGAGGAAGAGGAAGCGCTTGACCTTCTGTGAATTTATACTGAGAGGCATATGTATAAGACAGAATTATAGAGCCAATTTTGCCATCTGTCTAGTCCAAGCCTCCCATAGGGAGGCTTGTAGATATGACTGTTCACCTCCTTTAGTGTCTGAAGCAGTAGATTCAACAAGCAGAACAAAGTGTCCTTGGTCTCTCAGCAGTAACTATAAACATTTGAGTATTATCAGTCCACCAGCAGGAAAACTTTCTGTTAATTTCAGCAAGTGTGTTTCTTAAAAGAGAGTTCACTGAAGAACAGTAAAAAGAAAATTGGCTTCATCCTGGTTTAAACCAGAACAATACTTTACAGCATTTTATTTTAAGCACAGTAACTGCACTCTTTTACCTTAACTTGCCCATGTGTTTTTTAGCTGTCACTTTTTTTGTTCCCCTGTTGAACATAACTGACACCTTGAAGCAAAGCCTTAATTTAGGTCTGAGTCATAACACAGTTTCCTTGACTGAAACTTTGCCACATGGTGACCATTTTCTACTTCTCCTGTTTTTTAATTTAATTTAACTTAATAAATAACTTTTTCCTATTTGTTTAACTTTCCTTGGCAAAGGTTAGTCAGCATAACCCTAACTTAACTGATTTTGAAAATGAACAGATGAGATCAGCAATTTAATGAGGGTCAGTACATGCACTCATTCATGTTGTAGCAGTTCTGAAGAATCAATTAGTCCTTGAATTCATGGCAACACAGACCCAGCAAGAAAGAAGCCCTGCAACCCTGATATGCCAAAGACAGAAAGTCTCTGCGACACAAGGAAGTGGTGATCACAACGGTAGATCTCTGAGTAAACATGCTATCAGAGTTTTATAGCCTGTCATGATAATTGGCTGCAGTCAGGTTTTGATCCATGCAGTGCCTGATAAAACGCAAATAGCCAGCCAGGATTGGGCTGCTGCAGCCTCACTCAAACACAGAAGTTTTGATCAAAACATTAACACAACAGTACAAATTACATCACTTAGTGAGGATCGCAGTGCTGTATACCAGTATCTTCCTGTGACAGACGTCACTGATATGTGCTGAAACTTGCTTGAGAGACTTTCAAGCTCCCCTTGACTTAGAGAGCTCTATTCTGTCTATTAGGCAACAGGAATGTATATTTTAGTATTTCTGGAAAAAGCATGTACAAGCATTTGTACAGGTCCTTCCTCCTCAGGTGGACTTTATTTCTTCTGTGCAGATGAGAGCACTGCTTCACTAGAGAGGTTTGTTTTTTTTTTTCAGAGGTTAGTTTTTACCTTCTTCAAAAGCTGTGGAAGATAACCAGGGGTACTGGGATTGTCAACAACAGAATTTTATTCATGAAGGTAGTGTCACAGGGGTTTAATTTACTAACAGTGAGATTCCTTCTCCAGCTCAGGGTTAATACTTATCTGCCATGTTGAGAACTTAGCTTTCCAGTCCATTTATATTAAAGTCTATGTGGTAGTGGTCTCTATCAACCGGTTTATTCTGTCTCTTTTCTGGAAATTACTGCTGTTTCTCTTCTTTTTGTCCACAAAGTGAACCTTCAGGATGACCTCTTTGGATTGTAATTTCTTCTTTCCTAAAACTTTTAGAAGCATCAAGAAGAAAGGCTGTAACTGGTATTCAGCCAAAGTGCTTTCGCAGACAGCCTTTCCAAAGGGCTACAGTTCTGTGATGGTTCAGCATCAGATGGTCCCGGTGTGATGCCAGGAAGCAGATGGGGAGTCTAGGACAACTCTCCACTGCCAAGTTTCCACCACAATCAACTTTTCATCTGGGCAGCTCTCTGCTGGACACCACCTACTCTCCATTGGTACAACTGCACACCAATTGGCAAGAGGAGACTAGTTCAGCACTGTTCACAGGGCTCTGATTTTTGCAAGGAAACTATATATAGAGGAAGTGAAATGTACGAGTCACACAATTTGTAACATGTGCTAGCCAATTAATATCACACCTTCATTGTATTCAGCCATCAGAGGTGACCACCTTGCTCTGCAACTGTTTTTGGTAATCTCACAATTAGATAAACACAACTGAATTAATCATGAGAAACAAAAAAATCATGATAAATTAAAGACAACTCAATCAAATGTGAGATATTTTCCTCATGTTAAACAAACACAATTAAAAAACATCAAACCCCATGTTTTAAAAGTGATGTTCAGGACTGCAACCTGTAATGAGCTGTTCATAATATGTTTCACGGAATTGCAAAAATCAGAGCCCAGTAAGCTGAGATGCCTGCTCCCCAAGGTTCTGCTGAAAGGCACTTCGAACAGTTCTTATGGTGCTGAACAAGCACTGCCTGCTGACCCACATAGAGCTGTCCTGGCAGAGCATCAGCAGTGTAGAAGTGTCCAGTGGAGAGCTGGCGGCAGAGTTGTCCCTTTCAGGCAGGTGTGTGGGATCATGCATGGAAGACAGGAGAAAGGACTTTAGGGAACAACTCTCCTCTGATAGGTAGACTACCTTTAGAGATTAAACAATTCTCTCCATCAGGCAGAGGGCGTGCCTATTACTATCTGCCACTGCATCTTTCCACACCTGCCAGCAAATGCCTGCAAGGCCACTGACTGCTTCAGTAACCATGGAAATCACAGCCTGGCAAACTAGATCTCTCTTTCACAGCACACAGGTTGCCTATTCTCATTTTCTTATATCTGGGCTCTGACTCCATGATTTTATTTATTTCTGTGAAGAATGCTGCTGCATTCTGCACGTCACTAAGATAACAAAGGACTCCAGTTCCCACTTCAGTTTTGCATATTCTTTATTTCAAACACTATTTTCATCCCAGTGTATCAGAAGTAATTATTAATCATCTCAGCAATTACTATTTCAGTTAGAAAAAATGGTCTTGAAAAGAGGAGAATGATACTCTGATATAAAGACCCTGCTAGCAACACTTGCATTACTAGTTCACATGAGTAATATGAACATCATCTTTTTTAAAGGAATATATTTCTTCTGTCCTCCTCTGGCAAGGCTATACATTAAAATTAAAAAAAAAAAAAAAAAAAAAAAAGTGTCAGAACAGATAAAAGACCTTTTTGGAGATTTATTGTGTTACATATTTTAATGGAAAATATCAATTATATAAAAAGACATTAAGACTGATTTGTTATACCCAGCATCTTATGAAACTGGAATGAGGATTTAAAACATATGAAGTACACACAAAAATATTTAATTCTTTGCACTTCTACATATATCCGCCTCATTTCCTGAAGTTTTGCATCATTTTCTGAACCTGAAGCAAAACACCGAGGTTGCACATGTATTTATTTTTATCTTTTTTATATCAATTGCAGTGTACTTCAAATGAACTTGGCTCAAAACCTACAAAGGGAACACAATCTTTATAATTGATCAAGAGGAGAAAATTATTTAGCTCATTGTTCAATGCCAATACTTGTATATTTTTACTCTTACTACAGGACTCTTGTGATATGTAAATATAATAATAGGATAAAATACCCATTCTGCTGATACAATCATACCACATCTACTGTTTTTACCTCTTCTCTCCATACTGTTGCCTGTCTCTTTTTAATTTCTTCATTAGTTCCTTAGTTCCCCTGCCTATCTTTGAGGACAGAGCCTGGGGGCAGAGGAGAAATTGGTCGCACTGGGAATATGTGGAGCTTGTACTCGCAGCTTGTTGTGCAAGAGACATTGAGCTGTTTGCAGAGACTTTATTAAATTTCATACCATTTTGTTGGTCAGCTGTTGCTCTATCATCCCATTGTCAAGTACTGTAATCACAACTCCTTCTCTTGTTCTCTTTCCTCACTATCCCCCCCTCTTTGTCTATTTGCTTCTTTGTGAGCAGCCTGAGAAGGATGCACCCAAAAAACAATTCTGATGTATGAATACCAGTTTAACATTTTTTTTCTCCTCCAGATATGTCTAATTATTCCATATTCCCTGTATTCTGAGAAAGGTGCATGCAAAACTTTGCAACACATGACGGATTAACAAGGCAGCTCTGAAGTTTCTAAAATTACATATAACTCCTCCATCAAAAAAAACCCAACAACCTACAACCAAACCACAAAAAACCAACAAACAAGGTAAACAGTGTCTTGGAATGTCTCTTTGCGTTCAATAGTCAGGAATATTTGTCCTTAATTCAGCACTAAAAATCTATGTATTATTTACAGGTTGCCACATGGTTTTCTTACAAGATCCACAGCAAAGAAGCAATGGCTGTGGATGGGGCAACAGTGAAGGTACTTCACAGCTAGTACTTTTAGGTGTTTCATAGTGAATGTAAAATTAGACAAGCCTTTATTTTGACATCTGTATGACTTAAATCTTCCTAATAAAACAGCAAGTTCTGTGATTAATTTTTTTTCAAATAAACTGGAAACTTCTGCAAATACAGCAGGAACAAGGCTTTTTATTCAAGATAAAAACAGTCTCCCTCCTAAGGTGAGCCTTTTTAAATTTTTTATTCTTGTCTGTTTGTTGTGGATTTTTGTTTTGTTTTGTTTTTGCTTGGTGTTTGTTTTGGTTTTGGTTTGGGGTGGTTTTTTTTTGTTTTTGTTTTTTTTTTAATTTACTGGAAGAACCAGTGTATGATGGAAATGGGAGGAACGGGTGAAAACTGCATTACCTTTTCCTATGAATATAAGTGTTATCAGATGGTTGCTGTACTCACAGTAGTCTTTTGCAGTAAGAGGGGATAAAGCAAAAACTTTATCCTGTGCACAAAATTCAGGATAACCGAATTACTTCTTAACATCATCACTTCTCTTCCATATATTCTGTATCTCTAGAGAGTCTGCAGCAGATGACCACACTACTTGAAAGACAGGGCTGATTTTTAGAGTAGTTTAGAGATACTTCCACTGTTGTCTTCTATACTTTTAAAAATAACCTCTAGATCAGTAATTTTTAGAAAGCAAAGAGCTAGGCATAATTCAGATTAAGTGCATCCTGGGAACATGCACTGAGGATGCCTCATGGCCTGCCCTTACCCCCTCCTCCCAAGGTCCACAGAAGCAAACTCTCAGATTGGGCAAAAATTAGTGAGAGTAAATATATTAATTCTCACATAACAATTCAGTCCTTTCCTGTTTTATAATAAAGACTGGTACATGGTAAAATTATGTTAAATTTTTTAACAGAATCTTTAGCTGGTTTTCTGAAGGCTTGCTTGGAGAACAGGAGAAAACTGGCTTTCCACTTGGTTTTCGTTTCTTCCCTTGGTCTGTTATTTCACTTCAGAATTGTGTCCAAGGTAAGGAGGAAATCTCTTCTCTACCTTTTCAAACATTATCCCCTTGAGCTTTCTTGTGCTCTTGTAATGCAGAGTCCAGCCCGTGATAATACCACCAGTTTTCAGCTGTTTCGTTTGCTCTTCTTTAAGGTATGACAGCCACAATGCTGATTCATGTAGGAGTGCTACCCTAGTCCTTGTATTCAAAATATCAGTGTCATCTATGGCTATGCTTTTTCTAGAGAGTTTTCAGTCCACTGAATAGTGCACTATTAATGAAAATCTGAACTTCTTTCTCAGTTAAGAATTCTCATTTAAGGGATAACCTTCAGCATTGTTTGCATTGCCTCAATTAAATTTATTATTAAAAACAAAATAATCCACATACACTTTGTTTTTTTCCTTGGCAAAAAAAATTCCTACACTTCTTTCTATCTCCCAGGAAAAGTTATCACTTTCTATCCAGCTGAATGCTTAACAATCTCTCAAATTCACTTCTACATATGACAACTTTGTAAATCAATTCTATCTCAGACAATTATAAATAACCTGGTTTAGACCTCACAATGTCATCCTCAAACCAGTTCAAAGTGCATTATGTATTTAATACAATATCCACTAAAATAAACTATCTGACTGTTCCTTAATTAAATGAGAAATTGTTTTAGATATTTTTCTGGATTCTTACTTTTTTCTGTCAGTGTATGATTTTAGAAGAGCCATTTCTAAGCCATTACATTGATTTTGCCAATGGGAAAAAATAGATAAATAATAATAAAAATAAAATTTAAACAGCAGAGGAGCAAGACTCAGGAATATTTTATCATAAAAGTAAATCTCTATAAAATATAGAAAGAAATTTCACTTAACACTCTGACTGAATGTCAGAGAATCAAGGTTCAGGCTCATTATTTTACACTGACTTTTGTGCAAACCTCAGAGATCATCTGGCTTTCTGTATTATCCTCTTTCACCTTAGTGTTTTGAGAAAGAATACTTCAAAGATTGGGAGGTACTTAGATACTAGACGGGAATGAAATCTAAGAGGTTTGAGGAAATATTCTCTACAGGAAGAAAAATAAGAAACGGAAAGCAGTACCATGCATAAATCTTAAGCAGTGTAACTTTCTCAAAACTATTTGAGCAGTGATTTTTAAAAGCAGAAGGGATATCTAAATAAGTAATGAAAACTGGGCAAGAAACAAAGCAATGCCTTTGAAAGCCTACTCCTTGTTCTGTGGTTTGGGTACAGTATCTGAGTGCAGATATTTCTAAAGGCCTAACTTATCATTCTTGAGTACTGTTAATGGACTAGAAAGGCAATGAAACGTTTTGTTAAAAAAAACTTTATATGTTAATATTATTCTATATCTTTACTTGGCAAATTGAGTATTACTTCTTCCTAAAAACTAGCTGCTAACTACATCTTCACAATTACCAATAAGTCTGGATTATTTTTGTAGTAGTCATACACAAAATGTCATTAATATTACTCCAGATATTAGAATGTGTAACAAAAAACGTTCTCATATTATATATATAGATATACACACACAGAGATATATACTCAGAGATACATATAACTTGCACATCAAATAAAATTGTTTAAAAAACATATTCAGTGCTGAAATTCTGGAATCACTTTGGAGTAGATGTCACCATCTGGCTGCCTTCACTAGTATCTCTATGAGACCATTTAAGTTTTCTTTCTGGCTTCTACATAGGAAGTAGTTAGAGTGAAATACAAGGGGTGGAATCCAACTGTGTTATTTATTTTTAAGTTAGTCTTTCCTAGCATTAAGGTCCACTTATTTTCTACTTCCTTGATTCAGAAGCAGAAATCTCACAACCTATTATTATGGTTGTGCTGTTGGGTGATTAATTTTGCTAAATGGCAACATATTAAGTCAGTATAGGATAGTGATTAAGTTGTCTTAAGAAAAGGAGGAAACCTAAAAAGAAAATAGAAAAACTAAAGCTAGAGTTTAGAATATAATTGTCTTGAAGATCTAGAGGTCTCTTCTTCAATTATTCAACAAAGCAGAAAACATGAATTGCAAATGTAAAAAGAAACTAAAAAAGAAGCTTTGGGCATAAATAACACCACTATGTCCAGATATTTCCATTAAAAGTTGTCCACTGGACTTTATAACCTCAGAATACAGTTAATAGGTACCAGACAAAGTTACATTCAGACCTATCTAGAGAGACACCCACACATATATACACATAAATATCTATTTCCTTAAGTCTGCATTTTAGATTTTTTAACAAGAATTCCTGAGTGTCCTTCCGTACCACTGATTCTCCTTAAAATCCATTGTAAGAAGGAAGGATGTCCAAATGCCTGGGGTCAAATTTCTTTCTCTACAAGTTGTTCTCTATTTTACATTACCTTTCTCTAGGGAAAAAAAAAAAAAAAAAAAAAAAAAAAATGTGAATTTTCACAGTCTCTTGCTCGAGGTTCAGTATTTTAAAATATGTAAGATGGATTACCTGATCTGTGCGTTCCACAGGGCAGCTCCACCAGCTATGATGGTATTTCCATGTTGCTTTACTTATTTATTTTCTGACTGGCACTGGTATAAAATGTTCTCATTTTCTTCTTTGCTAGAGTTAAAATAGAGCAGCAATGCATTTCTAAGCTGTTTAATTTCATTTTTTAATTCTTAAAAGCATTTGACAGAGTTCTATAAAATTGCAATGATTTGTAGTCAGTAACAGAAAGCTAAAACTAGAAGAAGCAGAAATAATACACCTATGGAACTTTATAAAAATATAGGACCAATATGGTGTTTTATCTCTGAGGATGTAGTATACTTGGAAGAAAGCTTAATAAGATTCCCCAAACCAAGCAGTATTTTGCCTTCCACCTTCATTCTGAGCTTGCAGGAAGCTGTGTAAATCACCTATATCATTGTGGCTACCCTAGGAAAGAGAAGAGAAGGTAACAGTATTTCCTGGCATTCCCTACAAAGCTCTCTCACATTAGCCATTCTGACAAGCATACTCTTTAAGTTAATAGCACAGTGCACAATCACAGTAATGAAAATATTTTGTTCTTTCTGCTAAAGATCTTATCACGATTTGCTGGCAAATGATACTATAATAATATTTTTTAAGTCAGTATCTTTCAAATCTTTTCCACAAATCACTGAATCATAAAATAGGCTGGGCTGGAAGGGACCTTTAAAGATGATCTAGTCCAACTTCCTTGCAGTGAACAGGCACATCTTCAACTAGACTAGTTTGTTCAGAGCCCCATCCTACCCTGAACGTTTCCAGGGATGAGGCTTTTACCATCACTCTGGGCAACTTGTTCCAGTGTCTCACCACCATAACTGTAAAAAAGTTATTTCTTATATCTTGTCTAAATCTACCCTCTAATAGCTTAAAATCTCAACCCCTTGTGCTATCACAACAGGCATTACTAAAAATTCTGTCCCCATATTTCTGACAAGCTCCCTTGAAGTACTGAAAGGATGCCAAAAGGTCTAACTGGAGCCTTCTCTTCTCCAGACTGACCAACCCTAACTCTGTCAGCCTGTCCTCACAGGATAGGTGTTCCATTGCTCTGATCATATTTAGGTCTCTCCTCTGGACCCACTCCAACAGTCCAAGGTCTTTCCTATACTGAGGACACTAGAACTGGACACAGTACTCTAAAAGGGGTCTCACAAGAGTGGAGCAGACGGGCAGAATCACCTCACTTGACTTGCTCGCCAGGCCACCCTTCTGCTAATCCAAAGTATAAATTAAGTGCACAAAGCCTACGTGGGAAATACATGTTCAGCAAAGAAGTAAAGCAAACTCATTTATTAAGTGACAATTTGTCCTGGTTTGCGCCAGGATAGAACTGATTTTCTTCTTTGTGATTTCACTTTACAGTTAAGTCCCTTCTAAGTAATGGTAGTTGCTGAAATTAACAACATATTTTCAGTATCTGCCTCTAGGACTGATAACACTCCATGTTTATAGTTATGGCTAGAGAATAGTATGTAGAACCAAGACTGCTGCCTGGTTCTGTAGAAACCATCTTATGCTCCAGAGCCAGAAGGGAATAAAGAGGTCACACCTGAGACCCTCCATTGGAGAGGAGCGGGCCAGACAGGTAAACAGAATTGACCAAATGAAGCATTCTATCCTAGATGCATCTTACTCGGTATAAATTTGAGGGATCACAAGGGTCAACTTTCTCTCTTCATCCATGGCTAGCATCCTGGGAGGCTTTCATCCATTCATCTGCCTTTGATGCTGAACCCTGTGTTGCTGTATCACTATGTTCCTGCACCCCAGTTTCCATCTGCCGCTGACCCTAGGAGTCAAGCCTGGGACTTTTTTAGAGCCTGCTCTGCAGCCTTGGTGGTGATATGGGTGTTACTGGTGGGGGGGGGGGCAATAGTGCTTTTGTGTATGTTTGTATATATTTATATCTATTTAATTATTTTCCTTTTGATCACTATTGTCCCATTAAAGCGGTGTAGTTTAGTTTCTAACCCTTAAGAGTCTTCCTCTCTTATTCCCTCTCTTTTCACTATAAGAGGATGGGGAGGTGTGGTTAATAGAGAGCAGTCTGTTAGTCTGTCATTTCTTTTATTTTCAGCCCAGCATTAAAACATGACACAATAAAAAACAAAGTTGGTGAAATCCATTTCCACAATATTATGTAGCTGCTATTACTGATAACACATCAGTTGTTTTTTACACATCCACATCAATAATACATTTCTTTGAAAAGTGCACCTTGGTGATCTGTGTACCATCACTGAGAGTGCAGAAGTTATTTAGCTCATTGGATCATGCCCCTATTTCTTTCACTTAAACAAACAGCTGTCATGCTTTAATGCCTGCTGTTCGTTGCTACTGACTGCTGCTTTGCAGTCTTAGAGCAGAAAATGAGTGATTCATCAGCTCTGTCTGTAGAAAAGCTTCAGTCATCGTGACTTTGTGAATCCTGTGTGAGGGCTTGAGCCAGGATAGCTTTGTCACATTGCCAGAACTCCCATACAAGGCTAATCCAATGTGAAGGACTTCAGATTTTGCTATGTGCTGCTTGCTTCTTATCACTTTCCTGTGACTTCATGCATATATATATATATCTCACCCATATTTAGTGCCAGGAATGCACTGATTATTCTGTTCCTTTCTGATTCACAAGCTGAGCCATGCCAATTTATGCCAGCTGAGATACAGCCTTACATTTTGTAGCTTCCCAAAAAACATTGTGTGAAGTTTGCTCACGTTTGATCTATGTGTATCATACTCAGCTGCAGTCACATCTTCCCTGTCTATGTTACAGATTGTCAAGATCGTACAACTACAACCTGTACCTGTTAATACATGTTTTAATGTGAGTTTACAGAATACCAGCATCCAAACTTGCTCTTTAAGTTGATGACTGTAAACTTTGAACAGTCAGACAAAAATAAATTGTTGGCTCAGTAACTTGCTCCTTATTTTTGTTTTGTAAAGCAAAATAAAACATGGTAGGCCCCACAGAACCCAGCGTTTCAAATAAAGGTAACCTTGGGGAAAAATCAATGGCTATATAAGTTTTGAAGTTAGTTACTGAATTAAATTGTGGACAGCACTGATCTAATGTTCTTTGGAAGTAAAGGGAGATGAGAAAACATCTAAAATATTAGAAGCCTCTTTTTATTTCCTACTTCCAAAAACATACTATTTTTAGAGAGTGTCTGAATTAATAAAATAGTAAAGCTATACCGTGGAGGGGTTTTTATTTGTGTTGTGTTTTTTTTTTTCTTAGTAAAAGGAAACAAACCAAGTGGTTTTGTTTGAAATGCATTGCCATGGTCCTGGAGCATAATAAAGGTCAGGAATATTCAGGTGAGATGAGAAAATTATTTAAAATTTATTTTAAAAACCACAAATATCTTGTGGTCTTTGGTTTACTAGACAAGAGAACAGAGGGTTTTGTCTTCTGAAGTCTGGATACGTAACATTTCAGTCAGTTCACACTCAGTTTTATGTTTATATATGAAGACTGACACACATTTATACATAATTTGAGAATGTTTTTTAGTATGTTTTTAGAATAAATGTCATTCTTAACATTACATTACAGTTATGATTAAAAATAAAACAGGTAACCAACATGAAAATACAGAATAGGTCAAAACTGAGTTTTAGTTTTAAATTTTTAACTTGTTAAATTTAACAGTTTAATTTTTAACATCCAGTTTAGCACATTTTACGAACATTAAAGATCCATGCCAGATTATAAGACATGACTTCATAAT
>NW_009953786.1:308219-327396 GCF_000747805.2 Chaetura pelagica | reverse complement strand
AACCTTATTGCAGAAGTTATAATATTTCAGTGTCGAATGCAAGAAATAATTAAATTAGGGCCTTGCTTGTTGGACTCACAAATTAAAAAAAAAAAAACAACAAAAAACCACAATGAGATACATTCTGGGGCTAACTTAATTTGTGAAAATGTCACAGATCTGGAAGAGAGACCACAGGTAAACAATCACGTCTTTCAGAAGTATCAACTTCCAGTAAAACATCTTATTTCCAGTAGGCAAGTGTGTCTCAGGCATCAGCTTCAGCCAGAAGTCTCTTATTATATAATCACTTCTCACAGAACATCACATTTGCTAGACAATAAAAGCTAAAACTTACACCGTCATTGGAATTAAAAAAATGTCTTTGAACTTATGAGAAAATTAGGAGTCTATGTAGTCCTGTCATATGCTGATATTCCCTCCAAAATCCAATTACGACCAAATTAAGCTAGAAAACTTGTATCAGTGAGATTATCTGTTCACATGTATGAAGTCACTAGTCCTTTCTACTCACCTTCTTAACTGTCCGGTATCTCTGTATTTCAGAAATCATGCAGATCCCAGTTAAGCTGATGATTCAACTAGTGATAAGAAACAGCACAACCTTTGCAGTTTACATCCTAAAGCTAAGGCACTCCTTCCTTTCATTGTTCATCTGGCTCTCTATTACAGCAAGGGCAGATCTTGTTAAGCAGTCCAGATGCAAAGTTGGAACCTATAACTTAATAAGCAACACTGCCTTCCCCCAAATTCTCTTCTTTCCCACTTTAACCAAGCACCTTCAATAGCCTCATGTTTGTGGCAATAAAGCCACAAAACTACTCAGAAGAGAAAGTCATTAACTCTTGACCAGTCATTAAATTGAAGCAACCTCTACTAATGAAGATACAAAAGAAACAACTGGAAGGAAACAAAGCAGAGATACCTGCTGTGGTCTAACCTCTGTCCCAAACGGGGCAAGATACCAGAAGAGATGTATATACACTAAACAAGACTAACTGTAAATAGTAAAAGAGTCTTAAAGACTAAACTAAAAAGGCATAAATTAGATTGTATGAGTGTTAGAACATTGGGGTGGCAAAACAAGGTATTAGGGTAATGAAACTATAAGGTACCTTAACAACAAAATGCACAAATGATAGCTAGCTAGCCAGCAACTATTATACAGAAGTTAATTGTTTGAATGCTAGCAACTTGCTTATTAATAGGCCTTCTACTGGATCTAAAGCAATGACTAAAATAATACCTAGGCAATGTGATGACACAATGATTGCAATATTTTAAAAGGATCCTAAAATCTTAAAGTTCCAAAGCTGAAAAGTTAAAGTTTTTCTTAAGATTTATACCCAGCTAATTAAGTTATGAGTAAGAATTCATATATAGAGATTTGATATTTCTTACCCTTTATTTGGCTATGGCTGGGTGTCCTTTTCTCTCAACCTCTTGGGGAGTAACCACTTGAGCAGGCGTCCCTGCTGGAGGGGAGAAGGTCTAACACATCTCCTAGGGAAAGTGTACAGGAGTCTCCCCAGTCTAAGATGGGACGAGGCTTTTACAGAATAAAGTGATTGGCTACTGTCATTTAACTACTTGACCATATCTCCAAAATCCTCTATTGGAGAACAAAAGGAAAACAAAGAAAGTCCAATAAAGCCTCCTCCCTCCCTAAGCAAATTCCTTTGATTATCTAAATATTCTTGGAGCCAAGCATGGCTTTGTGTTTTTCAACACAGGAGAGCACCTGTTGCCACAGGCACCCACTTGGACTTCTACCAGTATTTTCAAGATTGTTACCAGTTCAGAGTTAACTATGCCCTGGGCTTTCCCTGGAAATTTTCCAGCTCCAGGCTAAGCATAGTGAAGCTGAGAGACAGAAAATATTAAAGTGAGAGACAAAGAGCATTTGAATCACAAAGGAAAACTGAGGCAGGTGCACTGAGGTAGAGTGTCCTGCTACAACCCCTGGCTAGCAACTAAGCACCATGCAGCCGTGCGCCTAATCTTCCAAAGTGGAATTAGGAATAAAAGTGAGAAAATACATCAGTTGAGATAAGCACAGTTTTCTAGGTAAAGAAAAAGCCTAGCATGCAAGCAAAGCTAAACAATATTTTATTCATTATTTCCCAACAGTAGGCATGTGTTCAGCCATCTCCAGGAAAGCAGAGCTCCATCACATGTAATGGATATTCAGGAATTCAAACACCATCACTCTGAACATCTTCCCCTTTCCTCTTATTCCCTCAGCTTTATATGCTGAGTATGATGTCATATGGCATGGAATATCCTTTGGTATTTTGGGGTCTGCTGTTCCAGCTGTGTCCCCTCGCAACTTCTTGTGCACCCCAGCCTACTCCTTGGTGGGGTGGGATGAGAAGCAGAAACTATCTCAACTCTGTGTCAGCACTGCTCAGCAATGATGAAAACATCTCTGTGTCACTAACGCTGTTTCCAGCATAAGTCCAAAACACAGCCCCACATTAGCTGCTACAAAGAAAGCTAACTCTGCATCAGCCCAAACTAGTACAACATAATTTGTTACACCATGGCGAAATTCCCACAGGAGATTTTCACTGCCTCTTAAGGTCCCAGATACATCTCTGAAGATTGGAGAGGAAATTATATTTGTGAAAACAGGGATGAGGAATTAACGCAACTCCCAACATGCAAAAAAACTCTGTATTTTTACCAATGGCCCAAATGGTCAAAAGCATAAGAAGATAAATGTTGACTTCCCTGTAGGTTTATTTGTGGTCTTTCATCACCATTTTACAGAAAACATATGTATTTTAATGTTTGAGAAGGCTACTAATATCAACTGAGCCAATCACATCAAGAGAGAAATGCCAGTTCTGCCATACAAAAGCTAGTAATGATTAATTAGTTAACACCTCAGGCCAGTGGGACAAATCATCAAATATATTTCAACTAGAAGCATCACAAAAAAGCTCAACCTTTGGAATTAAGTCTCCTGACATTTTCTAATTTGGCTATTCTGTCAGTTAGCAGAATAAAAAGAATAGAAAAACGGACTTGCAGAAAAGCGCTGTTTCTCTGTCTGGTTGAGTGGGGCTTTGAGCAACCTGGTCTAGTGGAAGGTGTCCCTGCCAGTGGCAGGGGGTTGAGAGTTGGATTAGATGACCTTTAAGGGCCCTTTCCAACCCAAAACATTCTATGATACTATGATTCTGTAGCAGATTTGTAACAGAATACTGCAACATTTGGAGTTACCTCTATGGACAGAACTTTCCAAAGTGATACAACCATATAGGAGTATAAGCTGCAGCAACTCATATAGTAGTATAAACCACAGCAACTCAGCAGAATTAGGCATTTTCCATTCCACAGTAAAGTATACAGGCCTATATGACCTGAAAAATTAAACTGATTATAAAAAACCCTAAATTTTAAAGTAAGAATAAATAACAACTGTAAAATTATATTTTAGAATGACAAAGTGAGAGACCAATCAAAATAAATATACAATTACCGTGAGTAAGAAAAACAATTTGAAAGTACATTCTTACGTATGAGATTGCTGTAGGCTACACAACATATTTTGCCAGACACATGGATTTCACTCTGCACATGAGACAACAATATTGGCTTCAGTGATTGCACAGATTTACTTCTGTTTATTCTAGATCTGTAGCAGCGATGACTGTAATACTAATGATACATCTGTGGTTTGTGTGTTGCTTTTGAAAAAGCCCCTCAGATTTACTCATCTTTTTAATATCATTTGACTAAGGAGTAGATTGAAGCCACTGAAATAATTACTGCATAACATCACTGAAAATCAAGAATCCAGGAAGAAAACACCATTTATTTTCTGCAACCACCCAACACCACCAAATTATCACCCCAACCCATAAAAGAACAAAATTTTGACTGATTCTTATTTTCTCATTTTCACATTTTTTAAACTCCAAGCTACATTAGATTATGGGATTACTTACTTCCACATACAAGTGTCAAGCAAGTTCTGTAATTCTGCCTGACCTAAAGGATGCAACTGACAACCACAATTTTTTTAAGTCCAAGTATATTCTTAGTATTCTGTTCATTCTTGGATTAAGTGCTGATTTGACTAAAATGAACAATTTGTTTTTGCAGAATATGCCATAGTAAATATATTATATCTAGATGAAGGCTGTACCTGGAAATGAAAATTGCATTTAAAACAAAACTAATCACTCTGTGCAGCCAAAACTAAAATACCACCATTCTTCTGTTCTATACACACATATTTTCCATGTTTTCTCAAAGAAATGTCCGGTTATCTCTTAAAAAAAAAAAATAATAAAAAAAATTTAAAAATCTATAATAAAGGAAGCACTCTTGCAGTGTCTAGTAAAAGTTAGGTGCTTGCTGATTTAAAGTCACAAGGGTCAACTTGCCTTTGTGCATGGATGTGATTTTTTCCTAGTTTAAGATACAATAAACTATTCATTTTATGATGACTTCTTTTGAAGTTAATAATTATCATGTACTGCAGAATGCTACAGGTCAATTGCATGATGGATAAAAGAAAAAAAAATTACAAGGCAAAGACTTCATAAATTTGCAATGCTTATTGCTTCAGGAATACTCAGAAATCACTTAAGAAAAAAGACAAATAAGCATGATTACAGTTTGTAAAAATGTAAAGCCTTATTCTGCTTTCCAAAACAATGGTGAAACTGAAGGAGTTGCACCTGATGTAGCCCCTGCATTAAAAATAATTTGTTTCAAGAGGAAAACTTATTATACCCATCAAAGCAAAGATGAGTTATCTTGCTAAGCAAGCACAGGAAACCTCATTTGGAAAGCCAAGTACTATTGCAAAGTTTTACATGAAAACTGAGCAGTATGCCTGTACTATATATTCTTGACATATGAATTTCACAACAGCTGACATTTTTAAACCATTAGAAAACTACACATTTTACAATTTGACTTCTGAAAGGGCTTATGTTATGACATAAGACAATAAATACTTAGGGTATTCTGATATCTGTGAAAGGGAAAATGATTTCACACAATCTTCTTTTGCTGCCAACTGAAATTACAAATACAGGATCTGCTAGGTTTCATCAAAAGCATATTTTAACGATATGTGTTGAATGTACCAAAGATTTATTCTCAATTATTTTTATGCAAAATATTACTTTGAGAGCAAAATGCCTTAGAACAAGCCATCATTTGAATAAAAGAGAATTTCAGCAAGGGAAAAATCCATCTGCATGTCCAACTATGTACCATGTGCCTGATTTTAAGCACGTGACTTACCAGAGCTGACATGCTTCAACACAGGCACTAACTGAAATACCATTCTGGACCAGAGATGGGAGCCACAACGGTGAAAGTGTCACCTCTGCTCCACAAAGTACAGACGAGTAGTAGCATACAGCAAGTTATTATTTATTGTCAATTGGTTTATTCAGACAAATGAGGTGTCATGAACTGTGCTCATATTTTTTATTGATTACAATTTATACTACACTAGCTAATAGTGTTAGCCAAACGCATACATATATACACTTCCTTTCTCACTGACTGTAGAACATAAGATCCCTATTCATCAGTATTTGCAGGAGTATTATGTGAACATGAGTAATGGTAAAGTTACATCGTTACTTGGTGCTAAAAGAAAAATCAGAGTCATTAACAAATTGTGTCAGTCCAAGTGCCAGAGAAAACAGGGTAAGGAGAAGAAACATGAATGAGTCTTCACAAAGCAATAAAGGAACAAAAAAGGAAGCTTTGCTGATGGTTGGGAAAGGAGTTTACAGGGTAAGAAGACTGTTTAAGAATAAAAAATAAATAAAAAAAAAAGTAATAGTACTTATCATAACTGTACCAAACAGAATTCAGAATATGTCATTTGAAGTCTCTTTACTTCACAAAATGAAGTTCATGCTCTAGTAAGAACTTTATGACACATGCAGTACACCTCAGTTCCACAAAGTAAATAGCTAGCCCAGATTACTTATGAATCCTGTTAAGACCACTCCAGAACTGGAAGATCTTGCTTTGACAAATTAACTAGTGTAACTTGCATAGGATTTAGATCACAATGTCTGCACTTCCTATGTAGCCAGTGTTTCAGACCCAAACTGTCTGTTCTGTACTGGATGTGGTATCTTCACACAACTTGCTTTTGAAAATCATCTGCTTTACAAAGAAGCAATCATGAAACTGAGGATAAAGCTAAAATAATTTATTTAAAGAAATTAACCTCACAGAAGCTTTCTTCTTGCATGAATGCTTTTCCTTGTGTCTTTAATCCAAAGTCTTTATTACACGCTGTGCCCTACATCTGGGCCTCCTCAGGTTCACAGGCACAAGATAACTACAACTGGTATTTGACCTGAAAAAGCTCTACAGAAACCTAACCCCAAGCAAACACAATCTCTCACATAAAAATCAAATTCAACTAGAGTAATTTAAACCTGCATTAAAACAATAATCACAAAATTGTCTTGACTCAGTTTTGTTGCTGATACAATGAGGACAGAATTTTTCTCAATGTATTCCCCTTTAGGAAATCACAGGGTTTTTTTACCATTTTTGTATTACATTTAGTTCATGTTATAACACACTATAATATAACTTCTGAGCTCTTCCCTGAGTTAAGACTTTGACTGTATACGCACAAACAGATAGTCTTCCACTGGATGCATTAGTATTTGTGAAGCATTGCACTGAAAAAGCTAATGAATAATCATGTACAGAGATAAACACAACAAAATTATTTTGCCTTTTGCAAAGTTTACTGAAAGGAGTAAAAGGAAAGAAAGATAAGCCAATAATAATGCTAACAGAAATACTACTTCCTTATAAAATTATTAATAATATAAAATCTGAGGTTTAAATGTCAGCTTATATACAATACCCCTTTTATATGCCTAAGATATAGTAGGTCTGACATTTATGTGAATTATATTGGAAAACAGTTTGCAAGTTTTTAATAGCCTTTAGCATTGTCAAAATGTTGTAAATTGGTTTTAAGTGCAAAAGAATGAGTAATTTTTGAGTCAGCTGAGTTTATCTATGGAATTATTTTACCTCACTCTCAGATGCTCATTTAATACTTCAGTCCTCCACCTCTGATGCTCTGGGACTATGAGGCTAGCATGCTGGAGAAACTCCCTGCCACTCCATATAGTGTTGCGTGGGCATAGCTATAGAGGACTTGAAATCAGATAGGAACATTTTCCAGCCTTGCAGTGTTCACAGGAAAGCAGGCCAATTATTTCTCTGACTACTGTTTTGCTAGAAGTGGTGGATTCTGGCGTTTAGTCCCCTATCATGCAGGGGAAACAAAAGCTCAGGAACCTGCCTGCAAATACTTTAAAATGCATATTTTTCAAAGTATAGCTGGAAACCTGTTTTTGATGCATGGTGGCTGCATGAGTTCTGTTATGCTTCCAAACTTGAGCAAACAGGTTGTTCTACACAGTTCTGACTGCACTGCCTGTTATAAATAGCAGGAGCACTGTCCAGTTAAGTGTCTGAAATAAGTTTACTGGATTAGACCAGAAGAGTAAGTAGCAAATACTCACAATATCCTGTTAACTGGAAACTTGTTTATACCATTCAGTGCTGTGAATTTTTTTAACATTCTGAACAAGAAAAACATTCTGTTTCAAACACATTACTAGCCTTGTTTAATCTAACTAAGTTTTAGACAAGATGCAAAAATAAAAAATCATGTTGAATAAAATCATTAAAATGTTAGTCTACTTGCAATAATTTAACCCTCAAGCTAGAAGTTGTTTTCTATTTCTCCATTCAAATTAGCCCCAAAAAGATCTGCAGGCATATTTTATAGCTTGAATATCCAGTCATATGAGAAAAACATCAGACGAAAGTAAAATCTGCTAAGGAAGAAACCATGAAAACAGTCTTTCTTTTATTAAATTTGCTTGCTTGAAAACCAAGGAGACAAACAACAATCTGTAATAATTATTATTTTTTTATATAAGCAGATGGATGAGAAAAAAATGACCAGTGCTGCAACGGAGTCAAGGCTTTTTCTACTTCTCACTGCACACCATCAGTGAGTAGGCTGGGGTGCACAAGAACTTAGGAGGCCGTACAGCTGGAACAGCTGTCCCAAACTGACCAAAAGGATATTCCATACCAGATAACATGCTCAGCAAATAAAGCTGAGGGAATTAAAAGAATGGGGGGGATGTTCAGACTGAAGGCATTTGTCTTCCCAAGCAGCTCTTACATGTGAGGGACCCCTGTTTTCCTGGAGATGGCTGAACACCTGCCTGTTGATGAGAAGCAGTGAATAAAATCTTCTTTTGAATAAAATCTTCTTTTGCTTTGCTTGCATGCTTGGCCTTTTCTTTACCTATAAAACTGTCTTTATAACGAGCCACAATTTTTTTTCATTTTTACTCTTCCCATACTCTCCCCCATCCCACTGTGGGAGAGTGGCTGTGTGGGGCTTAGTTGCCAGCTGGAGTTAAAACATGACAAGTGCACAATCAGGTCCTTGGCAGTGTTGCTGGTTTTGATTAAACAGTTCTGGCAAAGCACCACTGGGCTGCTGAGCTTTTAGCAGTGCAACAATCCTGTACTTACTTTTCTCTCTTTAAGATCCAGCAAGTCTACAACAAGCAAGTTTTATTGTTACCACTGATTTTTCTCTGTACATTTTCAAATTCTGTTACAAATTCAATTGTCTTGCAAAGGTGGCAGCAGTACCATTACACTCCTTAGAGCTTTTCTCACAATGGTGAAAATTTTCTGCTGGAAGATAGTATTTTCATTGTTTATTACTTGAAAAACTTAAAATTAATTTTTAATGCTGCAAATTGAGTTTTATGTCCAAATAGCAGTGTTTCTGAGGTAAGTTAATATAATACGTGGTTTGACACCCTAGTTTCATATTTAAATTTTTAGTTGGGCATTGTTTTTAAATCTGGACTTGCAATTGTCTGCAATGTTTACAGAAGAGCTACAGATAAAAAAGAGGCAGATCACATAGCTCATATCTTCCTCATTGCCACCTCCTTGACCTTATACCAAGCTATTTATTACAATATCAATACCTTTTTACAAGCTATGCCTGTTCCCAGCTGGATGTTCCTACATGACCTTAAGAGACTACAGTTGTCATTTAGTGAATGCTTATTGAGCTTTTGGATATGCCATCTGTAGCTGAGTTAAGAATCAGGAATGATTTGAGACCTCTCTGAGAAGAAAATATTTTGTTTGGTTTGGTTTCTTTCTCTTTTCATCACTCATTAAGCATATTTTTCACAAATAAATAGAATACAATTCTCTAACATCTAGTCATCAAAGAAATATTTGCTGTGCTTGCGAAGATGATTCTTTAATAACAACAACACTGTTCTTGTCTAAAGGAGCATGAGTTATGTCTGAGAAACTCCAGGAAATCTTCAGGCAACACCTTCAACTCAGGGATAATAAAATCTTTTCAGCCTTCCTGATGCAAATCAGCAGTTAAAACTGCTAGAATTAAGAGTTGGTCATGCCCCGGTCTTAGCAGGGTCTGTTTTTCTGTGAAGGAAACATCCTGAAAAGTTTCTACCTTTAACAGGAAGGGAAGAAAGCATCAGAGAAGCTATTGCATCATTAAACAAATGTGTTACATGGAATGACAACATCAAGGGTACTTGTCATGGTTTAACCCCAGCTGGCAACTAAGCCCCATACACACACTGCCTTCCTCCCAGTGGGATGTGGGAGAAAATCAAGAGAGTACAAGTGAGAAAACTCAAGGGCTGAGATAAAGACAGTTTAATAGGTAAAGCAAAAGTCATGCACACAAGCAAAGCAAAACAAGGAACTCTTTCACTACCTCCCATCAACAGGCAGGTGTTCAGCTATCTCCAGGAAAGAAGTGCTACATCATGCATAGTGGCTACATGGGAAGGCAAAACCCCCTTCTTCATTCTTCCTCCAGCTTTATATGCTGAGCATGAGGTCTTATGGTATGGAATATTCATGGGGCCAATTTGGACACATTGCTCTGGCTATGCTCCCTCCCAGCTTCTTGTGCACTTGCACACTAACAAAGGATGGAAACTTGAAAATCCCTTGATTTCTTAGCAACAACTGAAAAATCAGTGCATTATCAACATTGTTCTCATATCAAGTCTCATACTAAATCCAAAACATAGCTACAAAGAAGAAAGCTAGCTATATCTCAGCTGAAACCAGGACAAAATATCTCTTAAGTGCAGATGTCTTAAAAGCTAATACTGATTATTTTGCTAGGAAGCCTAAAACTTGGCTGCCCAAGTGCCACTGAATATCTATTTAACCTCTCTGAAAACAGCCACTGAACTGTTACTTGTTTGAAATACTCATTCTCTACTGAATGGGTACAAGTCAGAAATAGTAATACAGCCCTCTTCTGAGTGCCCCTAATAATTGCCTTCAATTTTGTATCTCCACGTGAAAGCTTTATGAGAAGCAGTAAAGGCCCTGAGAACAAAAGTTAGGGTGCTATCACAGAAACACAGAATCACAGAATGTTAGGGGTTGGGAGGGACCTCAAAAAATCCTTGAGTCCAACCTCCCTGACAGAGCAGGACCAAAAACTAGGGCAGAACACTCAGAAAGGCATCCAGACAGGTCTTAAAACCTCTCTGGCGAGCCTGTTCCAGTGCTCTGTAACCCTCACAGAAAAGAAGTTCTTCCTCGTGTTGAGGTGGAACGTCCTGTGCTCAAATTTGAATCCATTGCCCTTCATCCTATCACAGGGCACAAGTGAAAAGAGGTTGTCCCTGCCTTCTTGACACCCAGCCCTCATGTATTTATAGACATTAATTAGTGCCCCCCTCAGTCTTGTCCTCTCCAGACTGAAAAGCCTCAGGTCTCTCAACTTTTCCTTGTAAGGCCCTTAATCATCCTCGTAGCCCTCCATTGGACTCTCAAGAACCCTGTCCCTCTTGAACTGGGGACCCCAGAACTGTAAGAGTGGCAGAACCTTTCTGTATCACAGCACAAAATCTGCCACAGCACTCACTGACACAGAGTGACAAAAGCTGATGTAGTTGCACTCAAAGACAGCAGTGAGGAACTAGCTCAGTATTTTTCAGACCATCAGCATTTTCTTTTGCCTAAAATTCTGTACTACTAACTAACATTATTTATTTTTTCATTTAGTCTGAAAAACAAACAAATTTACACATCTGGCAATTTATGCTGAAGAAATAATACCATTTAATTTCCCAGAGTTTTCTGTAACTTTCTATTTTGCTGTCAGTTCTTAATATTCCTGAAGGCTGGAAAAAAGAAAGCAATCTTTCAGGCAGTCACAGTACTACAAAAAAATCCTTCATTACAACTAGAATGAACAATTTCAGAGTATTAAAATAAACCTAGAAGCAAAAGGTGATAAATCTTAGAATTCAATGTGAGGAAAAAGAAAGAGCAGCAACTGCTTTGTACCAATGTCAAACACCCTCAAAACAGACCTGATTTTTCTTGGTTTGTGTCAACCAAGAATTTTGAACAGAGGCATGACAGAGAAGGAAGAGCTGCTTACTTGGGAACAGTTGAAGTAATTGTTCTGGATGATTCTGAAAGTTATCATACAATTCCAGACTTCAGACTAACGCATGTGAGGATATTGACAGACACACACCATTCAGAACAAAGACAAACAAAATCAACACCCTGCTCTCCAAAACTTTGGTCCTCATTTCTGCATGAAGAAACAATTAAAAAAATGAAATCCACTAATGCACAAATTTCAGGAACAATTCTAGGTTATGGATGGACTGATATCCTATGCAGATGTTGTTGAAGACATTCTAGATGCATATACTTAGAGATTTATTTTTTTATTAACCACTTGTGAGCATCTTAGGTGCAACACAGTTAAGTAGATATGTGGCACTTCTCAGGACAACTAGGGAAATGCTGTGACATAATCTGTACATTAGAAAACCAACAGAGACATATCTAGCATTAACAAGTTTATCTTAAAAAATCTAAGAAGACTAGACCAAAATGGGCTATCTTATAGCTAATGGAAATCCTCTGCCTTCTGCCTCAAAAAGAAATGAAAATAAATAAAACTCCTGACATTCTGAAACATTGCACATTGATTTTTGTATACTGAATTTTTCTACCATCTTAAAACCTGCTTAGAGTATGACAGAAAATTCAATATCTAACATAGCTGTAAATGTAAGTGTCCAAATACTCCTGAATTAAAGAGAACTTTTATTCCTGCAAAAGAAGAAAGCTTTATTCCAATCATATGTTGCCAAAACCTGTGGCATCTATAAATTGTAAAGGTACTAATCAGGACATAATTAATATAAGTTTCTCTTAAATTTGAATGCAAGCATACAAAAATTGTGTAGCTAACCATAGCCTGTAAGTATTTTGCAACGCTGTAATTGCATAGCTAGGGAAAAAAATAGATAAGTAAATGAACAAAAGGAGCAAAGGCAGATAGATTCACTTGCAGGTTGGAGGCATTGAAGTGGCAAAAGTTGCCAGACAAAAACAAGATAAGCAAAGGGAGAGCAAATAGGCAGAAAATCCTGCTGAACATGCTGGAAAAATGATTGGCAAGACAAGAGCAAACCAAACAACACAAGCAGACTCTCCTTCTGGGGAGGACGTCAATAGCATAAAAATATCTGTCATGTGACAGAAGAAAAAGGCAAGCCCATTTAATTTCTGACGTCTTTCATCAAGGAGCCTCTCATCCTAAGCCAGATCACCCAGATTTCTTCAACTAAGGACCATCAAGAACTGCAGCTATTCATGCTAAAAACACATAGCAACATCTCCACAGCATTGTATGCTAAAATATCTATTTAAAAGGCTGTATTTTTATACATAGTAATGATTACCAATATTGCTAAGAACTGCCATGAGCACAAAGTGTGTTGCTCATGAGAGAAGTCAGAAAAGTTCCATTTTAAATCTCAAAACTGATCTGATTTGTTAGACAGCAAACATTTCTATCCCAGACATCTCTAATTCCCTTAAATATAATTCACTTCATTGTTTCTCAAATTATTCAACTCATTGTACAACACCATAAACCTGTGGCAGATTGTTTTTCTAAAAAAAATTCCCCAAAATGTACCATTTGTAGGCTTAGAGGTTGTTGGTTGTTTTTTGTTTGGTTAGTTTTTTTGGTCCTTTTAGCCAGTCTTCTTAGTTTAAAAAAAAATTCATTCTACATGCATTCATGCATTCGATAGCAAAGCAATAGGTATATGATAAGACATGTTGCCCCAATTTTTTTTCCAAAAGTTCCACCACTTATCTGACACCTTCAGAAAGCATTGCATCAGAACACAGTTGAGGTCTAACCACTGCTGCTTCTGTCTTAAGCTTACTAGGTGCTAGTCTCCATCAGCAAAAGCATGCTAGGTAGTCACGGAAGTTAAACAGAAGACACAAGCTTTCCTAGAAGAAGAGACAGAAAATGCTTTATTAAAATCATCATACAGGGACAAACCAATCGCTCATGATTTGTGATGGGTCTAACCTATTTCTTCCTCTTCCTCTGCACATCAGGTCGATCTATGAGGAGGCCAGGTTTCTGCTTTCCAGACTCACAGATTGTGTTAGCTTCCATGTATGCTTGGGCTGGACAAAGATATGCTTCCATTATTCATCTTTTGTAACAATTTTCCTCTAGCTTTTTCATTGGGTAGTTCAGTACACTGTCTCTACCATCACTGCAAAAAATTGAGATTATTTCAACAAAGTGAAAGGAAGTCAAAAAAGTAGGCATATTTTATGTATCAGAATGCTTTTCTGCATAGAATCGCTTTGATATTGTTGCATTGAAATATTTCATACCTCAGAGCTGCTGTTTTCTGAAGTATTTTCTCACATGATCAAGCTTATATCCTCAACAGAAAAATCCCATTGGACTGACAAATGTAGTATTCGTAACTTAAAGGAATTGTATTGCTTCACTAAGCTTTTCCCAGAATTATTTTACTCTTAAAACCATTGCTACCAATTGCATTTGTTAAGTACACCTCTTACTCAGTATGGCAAAGCATATGCTTCTACTCATGCTACTGTTTAGCAGATGCTATATATTTTTTTGGCAATATGATTATGTGTATTGGAAAACATCATTCCAGCTGCATCACAGTTGCAAGGAATTTGAAGTCCTGTTCACTAACACTGTATTTCAGATAAAAAACTATGAAATTTCCACTTATTTCAATGACACATCTCAAAGCCAATATTAATATTATGCAGGGCAATTCTGAAGCTACTATGAACTGTTAAAACGTCACTATAACTTGAGCAGCATGAAGCAATATCATGGATTTCTTTGTGGTAAACATTGTGCCATTTGTTCCAGGTTCACAGATGTGGATGAATAAATCAGTTTCACCGAACAGTTTTCACATTGCTTTTTACTCATGCTTCAATACAGCTGCAGTTCTCAACAGGTTCTTCAACACAATTACCTCACAAACAGAAATGAAAAATTAGATTCTATGTTTCCTGCAGGTAACACTGGGCAAAATTAATATATACTGCACTCAGATGAGCTACATACCTTTCTGCTGAATTCAAAGGATCTTAGAAACCAGCAGGGAACATGCCAATTATTTCAAAAGAAACCTGCATGTTGCATAAACTATAAAGTTAAACACACTGCAAATATGAATCTACATCCTTTCTCAAGAGGCTGAGGCTCAGGCAATATCCGCATGTGACATTAATGTTTCTGTCCTTCAAAGACTTTGCCAGTATCTTCAGGCAAAAAGGAGGAAATGAAGATCTAAGAGTAAGAATTTTATCTTTTAATGGCAAAAATATTAGTGTTGCAGGGAAAAAAAATAAACCTTATTAAACACCATAATGGAAGAAGAAACTTTCTCCAATGTTGAATAGTGGTTATTCCTTCACATGCTAATAAACTCAGCTACAAAGCTTGGATTATTTTTCTGCTTTAGGCCTCTATGCAGGTGGGTTTTTTTTTCAATATCTGCATAACCTGTTAGCTCTTTGTTACAATCCTGTACCATATGTTAGATATTTTAAATCTTCACTATACAGAACTCCTGAAGTATGTTAACCTTTCCAACCAATATAATAAGGTCTGTTAGCAAGCTTTTTAAAGATATTTTGAACACGTAAAAGTTTTTCTGAAGAAAATTGTGAAACAAGATAAGTAATAATAAAAATTAAGGCAGGTGAAAATGAATACCTAGTAGCTATTAACCTTCCTCATTTGCAGAGGTTTTAAACATAAGAAAAATATGTTATTCCAAACTAGCCATCAGGATATTACTGGCTTATGTGAAGGGTACTCCAAAGTAATTTCTAAAACCACTTGAACACAGCAAATAAAATGGTTTTAATAAGGCAACCTTTTATTTGCATTTTTTTAAAAAATACATCTGCATTTCTGGAATGTAGACATTGACTTTTATTGGGAAAAAAAAAAAATCCCAGTAACTTATTTCACAGGAAAAAACTGTCTTGTGGAACAAGAATCATACCAGTGGCTAGCACTGACCAACTACTGTCATGTACCTTGCTGAATTTATCAGTAAAATTCACAGAATCACAGAATTATCATGGTTGGAAAATACCTCTGAGATCACAGAGTCCAACCATCAGCACAAAAAAACAACCCCAAAAAAGCAACCAAATAACCAGCCACACACTCCACCAGAAAACCTACAAAAACCCCCAACCTTGCCCACTAGAGCGTGCTCTGAAGTGCCACATCTACACATTTCTTGAGTATCTCCAAGGATAGTGGAGCATCATAGTTTGGAAGGTACCTCTGGAAGTTGTCTAATACATCCTCAAGGCAGGAGTAACTAGAACAGGTTTTTTAAGACTATTTCCAGGTAGCTTTTGGGTACATCCGAGGATGGAGACGTCACAACCTCTCTGGGCAACTTGCTCCAGAGACTGAACACCCTCATGGTAAAAAAAAACCAAACAAACACCTTGTTCTTATGCATAAAAGAAATTTGCTATATTTCACTTTGTGCCCATTACCTCTTGTTTGTCAGCTGTGCACCACTGACAAGAGGCCATCTCTGTTCCTTTACTCTTGCAATCTCATATTTAAAAAGATAGAAGATCCCACAAAGCCTTCTCTTTGTAAGTTCCACAGTTGCAGCTCTCTCTTCATATGACAGATACTCAAGTCATTTTATGATCTTCATCACCCTCCTCTAAATTTACTTTAATGAGTCCATGTTACTCTTGGTACTACGAGACCCAGACTGTACATAGCACTCCAGATGTGTCTCACCAGTGCTAAGGGGAAGGATTACCTCCCTTTACATGCTGGCACTGCTCTTGCTTAGGCGGCACAGTATTCCACTGGTCTTCTCTGCTTCAAAGGCACATTTTTGCCTTACAGTCAACTTGGTGACACAAGGATATTCAGGTCCTTTTCTGCAAAGGTACTTTCCTGATGGTTGGTCCCCTGCCCACACAGGTGCATATCTTATCTATTGTTGAACTTCATGAGATTCCTGTTGACCCATTTCTCCAGCTTGTTGAGCTCCATTTAAATGGCAACACAACCATCGAGTCCATCACTCTGCCAAGTTTCAAATAATCTGCAAGCTTGCTGAGTGTGCACTCTATCTTTTTGTCCGTGTTCTTAATTAAGATGTTAAACAGTAGTGGCCTTGTTTATTGTGTGAGTGGCCTCCAGCTGGACTTCACAGAACTGGTCACAACCTTCAGTAATTTTCATTTTATCTCACTATCTAGCCTGTACATCACCAGTTTGTCCATGAGGAGCTTTTGAGAGACAGCTTTATTAAAGTTAAGGTAAATGTTACTACCATGCCACCACTGCTCCTATAAAATGAACAACTGAAAGAAAAGGAGTTTATACACCACAATAAATACTCACTGGACTAAATAATGTACTTTCACTTGAATGTTCAACAGAGAAAGGCAATTCAATGAGCAATCAGCACCATTAAAAAAAAAAAAAAAAGAAAAAAAAATTAAAATTCAGAACAATGAGGAAAATTATGCTTTACACAAAGTTGTTAGAGAATTTCATTGTGCCAACACAGAGTAGACAATGGAAAAGGAATTAACTATGTCAATGTCATGAGACTTCAAATATTTTTACATGTCTGCTAAAAGGCCATTTCTCACAGTTATTTGTCACAGTAATTAAATATAAGATGTCTTTTCTAAATTTAGTTTATTCAGGAAATATTACTTTCTCCAGGTTTCTCAAGTGAAAAAAACCTCTATTTCTATGTCCATGCTTACTACAACACTCAAAGTGTCAACCAGCAATTTTTTGGTCAATGAACAATCACATAAAAATATTTTTACTGAGGTTCAAGAAGCACAAGACAAGATGAATACTCACAATAAAAGTTAACTACAAGTAGCTACATCAATATGAAAAGTCTGAGTGACAGACAAAAAAAGTATTGCCTCTCAAGGATGAGCAAGATTAACACGAAGACCAAGTGACAGACAGATCCCATCTAGGACAAATCTTGAAAAGCCTCACAAATATCAAGAATACGGTGATTGTAGGAGCTCAAGAAGCTCTAAGGAAATCTTTGCAAACATGTAAGCGCAACACTGAGTTCTGAAAAATAAAGCTTTATTTATTAGAGATAGCTGATATTGCTGACTGATAAAAATATTAAAGGTCACTTCTGAAATACAGATTTCCAGTTTCTTCAGGATTATTATTATTGAAAAACTCAAATTAAAGAAATTTGAGCTAATTATACTATTTCAATGCATTTATTAAAAATAAACTACTGACCCAATCTTAAAATAGTCATTAGAAAATTCAATTTTTTTTTCATGCATCTCTTTTTTTATGGGTATGATTATAGAAGTTTGGAAAACGCCAATTATAATGCCTACATGTGAAAAGGTAAAAGAAGAAATACAGGCAGGCATCCTGCTTTTGAATTTATGAAAACTCACATGACATTCTCATATGCAAATTAAGGAAATGCAATATGGATAGAAAAAATATGTTTTATGGCTGTAGCTCCCTCTTGTAATGTAGGGATTAAGGGTAATTAATTCTTCAAGAGATCTATCTAAATAAGCTGGTTATGGGTTGTGTTTCAATTAATGGTTTGGCTGGTAAAATAAACACTACATACATTAAATTTGCAGTTGATGAAAAATGTTGAGATGGTTTGCAAGCATGCTGAAAACCAAGAACAGAATTCATAACTACCTAACCACATTCTTTCCCCTGACAAATGGACTGAGAGGAAAGCAAAGAGTATGAGTCAATAAAGACAAGGCGAGGTACTCCACTTAAGTAGAAAGAATCTTCTGCCCAAATATAGGATGAGCAGAACAGTTCTTCAGAAAATATCTTTGCAGTTATGGTGGATAATAAAACTAAATGCTACTCAGCTATGTCATGATGCTACAAGAAAGGCAAACTTCATACTAAGGTGTATAAACAGAAATCCTACCTGTAAGACATACAAATACTCTCTTTACTTTCCTCAGTGATTAAAAGGCACCAGCTGGAATTCAGTGTTAACTTGGTGCACTGATTGTCAAGGAAGATGGGAACTGACTGGAGAAAGTCTAATGGAGATCAATGTGCACTTTGGAAAATAAGATTCAATTAGGCTTGTTTCATCAACAAAAAAAGAAAGATTAGAGTGTGTCACGATCCGTGACCTATTATATCTCCTTATTGGAGTGTATTAACTTATCAGGATTTGCTGAGAGATCCACACGGGTATCGCCTCACACAGGAGACAGGGGCTTATGCCCTGACTTTTTCGAGTGAATAACTTGCTCAGTGCTTACTAATATTTCTAAAGAAATGCACGGTTTATTGTGGGGAAAACAAAGCAATTTGGGGCAAGAGGTTCAAAAGGAGTGATTAAAACACATGAAATACACCTTAGTTACACACTTTATTTACTTATTTAAGTGAGGGAAGGAGGGGGAGGGATATGCCCGAATGGCTGTTCCCGTATAGGGTCGCGATTTGTGTGCAGGTAAGACAGGGTTATACTTTCCCCTATAAGCTGGGGTAGCCGGATTTATCTCACCACGCGGTGGCGCAAGTCAGCTGCAAGCACTCCCAAGCGCAGGTCGCCCCCCCCCAAAGAGAAGCGGCGCGCGGTTCCGGGACCGTAGGCGCGACGAGCGGCTCCGGGACTTTGGGACCGGGGCTTTGGCAGCTGCGGCTGCGGCGAATGGCTCCGGGACT
>NW_009953786.1:255868-307830 GCF_000747805.2 Chaetura pelagica | reverse complement strand
GCTTTGGCAGCGGCAGCGGCGGCGAGCAGGCGGGCAGCAGCGAGCAGCAGCACACGGCAGGAAATGGCGGCGGCAGGCAGTGTGTGGAGAGGACTGCCCCGAACACGACGAGAGAGCGAGAGAGAGAGAGGGGCGTGCCGCGCTGCCTCTCTCCTGAGGTTTTCGGCGCTCCCGATTGGCCGGTTTTGTATTTCCAGGCTTTTCAGCCAATCAGACGGGACCTAGTCCTGCCCCTGCTTCCGGCCACGGCTCCTCCCCTGCAGCAGCTGCCCCCCCTCCCACACACACACACAGAGGGGGTTCAGTGCCGCGTGGAGACGCCGTTTTAAGTCAGTATTGTCGGCTGACTCAAAGGACATTTCATGTTCGTGTAAGGAAATACCTGGTCCTTCACAGAGTGGTTATTACTGCAGCTTTCAAATAAACAAAGGAGTGCTTCATTGATGAGCGACCAGTCTTTCCCCCGTGTCTATGATGGATAGAAAGCAATGAACTGAAATCATAGCATAGATGGATCAAATGAGACAAAAAATCAAAATTTGCAGACCGATGTGACAGATCACTGGGAATATGGTGTATCTCCATGTTTCAAAGTTTTTAAAAAGTCAAGTTTAAAAAAGTCAAGACCCAAACTCCCTGCAGGTTCCTCCTAGCCTTATTGTCAGTAGATTCTGTGAACATTGTGAATAATCTTCAGTTGAGAGAAACACTGGAAATTAAGCAGGAAGAATGAGTTGATTATGATAACTTGGAGAAAGAAATGAGACAATGTCAATAACAGAATCTTGGATTTAAGGATTAATAGGAGGACCTTCAGTTACAATCTAGAAGTTCACCATCTGGATTAAAAAGACCACTGTATGCTTTGTAATCTTACAAGGGTCTGTCATCACCATTTTTTGTTGTGAAGAAAAAGGCTGTTCTGTGGTATATATAAAAAGTAATTTCCAGCAGAAAGCACTGTAAATGCCATTGTGAAAGGCACTTGTGAGAAGCTTCTCATCTACACAACTACATGTAGCATCTTTTAATCACCTGTAATGTTATAATTATTTAATTTTCCGTTTGACACAAGCACAGAGTGACTATGAAGACAACCAGATGAACAGAAATCTTCTGTTACAAAATGGTCTGAAAGTAGTTTTTCTGTCCAATATTTACTGGATTAAAAGCTGAGAACAATAATTGTGTTAAGGTTGATAGAATGGTTTGGGTTAGAATGGACCTTAAAGATCATCTAAGTACAATCCCCCTGACATGGTGTGTTCCACTAGATCAGATCAATGGAAGGAAGGAAGGAAGCAAAGAATGAAAATACATAGTACTGTCTCAGGAACAGAGATTAGATTCATATCTTATGTTTTACAAAGAAGATTTTATCAAACGGATTTGCAATAACAGTGAAAATTTCTCCTACTAAAAGGAGAGGCAAAATTCCCCTTTGAATGACATTTACATGTCAGCGATTCAGAATAATCTTTTTTTAACTAAAATTACAGGATATTTTGTAGCTATGAATAGATATATGTAATTCATACTTCCTGTATATGGCTGTACACTTATTAAAATATAAAGAAGTAGGCATTCTTTTAAAATTCTTTTTTATACCTCTACAGACAGACACACTTTCCTGGTTAAACTCACCATGCCTGTTGGCAGCTCTCATTTGATTTCTATGGCTTTGACCACAACCTTGTTAATTAAGGAGTGATGTTTACCAAGCAGTGTCCCCATTTTCCATCTCCCCCTCTCATTGATCAATTGTTGGTTCAGTGCTAACACTGTTTGGATAGTTACTCATTAATTTAATGTTTACAAATTTGATAAATTTCCTGTCTAAATCTTCCTTCAGTCACAAGCACACTTCAACTTAATTTTTTACACAACTGACTTAAAAGAATTCCTAGCTTTCTGCTAAAAAGCTCAATGAAAATGGTACAGAAGTAATGTAGATTATATAGAGAACAGACTACTGACCTTCAACATAACAATAGCTTAAAAATCCTGCTCCTTCTCCACTTTTCACAAATGTTAAGGATTACAATATAATTTACTTTTTTTAAAACTACCAAAATGACAGGTTGCCATCACAGTCTGATTTCTAATCTAACTGACAGAAAATTGGGATATTTTCCTTTGTTATTGTTATTATTATTATCATCATCATAATCACTAATTAATTTTGCTATATTTTCAGAAACAAATTAGAACATTTTTGCCAAATCAGTTGAAGTCATCTTGCAATCAAAATAGGATGATTAGAGGATTAAAAAAAAAAATAAAAAGAATATAAATAAGCATATTACATATCCAGTATTCAGTACTTCTGAATATTTCTTCTAGTGCTTTGAAGAATATCTGGAAGTAGAACTCTGCATTATAAATGGGCTTAGTCTTAACCAATATGAAAATAATATTTTAAAATTTCACACTGTATCTCATAAGTCACTCAGAAAATGTTTTTGTACTTTCACACCCTCATGATGAATAATGCAAAGAGTCAGTTAATAGAAGATGTTCTGAATTATGAATTAGGACCAAATTAAAAATGTAAAATTACAGAAAAACAATGAACAGTTGTTTTAAATTCCTCTTCCAGACAGGTAACCATTTTTAACTACATATGCTATCTACATTTGATCTATATCCTTATCTATTCTTTTCGCTAATGAGGAACAAATTACTTATTACTCATGAATGACACTAAGTACCCACTCTTGCACAAAAGAAGAATATTACAATTTACATTTAAATGAGATTTGAAATGTTAATGAACAGAACCAGTATTCTAATTATCTATACAAATACATAAAATTAAGGTGAACTTTAGTCCATTAATTACTATAGAATCATACTCTATGTTTGCCCAGCAACATTATTGAAGAATAGTTCAGTATTTGTTGAATAATTCCCAAGAATTAGGGGTCAAGAATAGGCAAACAATGCCACTATATATTTACCATTATTTGATAGGAGGTAGATGGTTTGTTTTTATCATGCACATGGAAAAATAGCTTAAGAAAAAATCTCAAAAGACATTTGACATTTTCTTTCAGTTGGGCCCAGATGGACATAGAATCTTGGCCTCTCTCTCCCATTGCAATATATAATTTTGCCTCTCAGGGTTTGTTGTTTTTTTTGTTTGGGTTTTTTGGGGTGTTTTTTGTTTGTTTGTTTGTTTTTTGTTTGTTTCTTTGTTTTTATGTGGGTTTTTTTACGAAAGTGTCACTTAAGTAGTTTTTAGACTCATCTATCTTAACTGTTCTACATACTGGCAGATTTCAGATATCATTAAAGGATCAAGGAATCAACAGCAAAAAAAAACCACCTCAAATAAGACTCCTAAGACAACAGTCTGTGCCATGATAAAATTTCTAATTATGTTGGGGGTTTTTTTTGTTGGGTTTTTGTGGTTGGCTTTTTTGTTTGTTTGTTTTAAATAAAGAGTATCTTATTTGTTCATAAGATGTGAAAGAAAGGGTAGTTCCTCATGGAGATTTAACTGAAAGATCTCAGTAAACAATGTAGAGGGATTGCAGTAGAATGGCATCCCAAACTTGGCACGATTGTTCAAAAGGGACATAGCAACACCTAAATTTTCAATGGCATAATCACATAAAGTTGGTGAAAAATATAGCAAAGTCCAAGCAGATTTAATATTTGGATTATAACAACATCCAAAAAATAAATTGTTATTGTACTGTCAAACTATATTATATGATATGCATGGTTTTCTACTGCTTTTCCACTAACTTATCAGCCTGCTCAGAAATTCTGGTTCCATTGCTTACTGCACCCCTTGCTCATTTGCAGCATGCTCTTTGTTTCAAACTCAGCAGCAATTGCTGACGCCTGGAAATATTTTTAACATCGAGAAAGGTCTTGAAGAATGTTGAAATGAGTGACTGATAGTGAATTATATATAAAGTCTCATCTAAGTCTATTTTTTAAGCATTATCACTATCTTCTGCTTCTCTTCATAATAAGTCATATAAAGAAATAAGATAAGAAGATAAGAAGCTCTCGAGATTTATTTTTAAGAAGGTCAAAAGTTCAGCAGTGTCTAGGTAGAGTAGGTCAATACCAATTCCACCCGCAGCATCTAGCAAATGAGCTTTACAAGAGGGTAGCAAAGCTGCTGCTGATTAACAGTTAGAGTAACACTTGCACTGTTAATTACTCACAGCATTTTGTTCACAAGTTTTGCATTGAATATAGACAGATGGGACTTATCTGCCCATGAAAAAAATGAAAAGAGCATACTAGCAAAAGAATCTCAAACAATACAGTAAAAGCCAAGATTCTGGGGGGACTATTTAACTCACTTTCTATTCTAAGCAGAAATTCCCCAACACCTGCAGCTCACAAAAAATAACAGAAAAATGTAAGATCCCTTTCTCTCCTTAGTCTTTGTGTAGCTAACACCTCCTTTGAAAAAAAGTTATAAGTCTCTGTTGCTCTGAATTATAATAGGAACCAGGCAACTACACAGACTAGGTGAAGGATCAGACCTCTTGTACCAGAGTGAGCATGGTTAGTAATCATGATTTCTCTTATACATTGCAAGTCTTGGTGAAAAGCTTCTGCAAAAATCCAGAAACTTTGCATAAAATATGGATTTGAGATTAAAAGTTAAACTTAAAATGATTGAGCATATCTTGAAAAAGATTCTTCAATATCAAGTTTCTAAAAATCAGAAATCAAGAAGTTAGGCATGCCTTTCCATATGGGACTAATATACAACTACTGTAAAACCAAATAGGAAAAAGCCGGAATGCTTTTCATTCAATAATTTGGTAGAGAATTTTTAAGTAAAATACTCAAGAAGCAGCCTAGCTAAAGGCCAACTTTTGTTTTCAATGCACATCTAATGCAAAATACTTTTTTGGAAGGAGCACTTATTTGATGCTGATGTTTAGATACCAAAGCTGTTGCAGCAGCTGCTCTCAACTATACACACTTCATTTTCCTGCATGTTACGACTAGAATAAAAAAAAACCACTATTTCTCTCATTGCATGTGCTTTTTCCTCTCTTTTTCAATTTCTATGTTAGCCGTTCTTTGTATCTCAAATTTTATTCATCTGTCTATAGCTTTGATATTTTCATCAGAACCACTTTGCTCTTGGACAGAAAAAAAAAGGACCCAACTTGCATCTGCCTCTGTCCTTTAACCTGTCTCTGAAAATTCACTTTCAATGAAATAGCATTTTCTGTTTGGACTGTATTCTATTTTTCTATCTCCATATCTACTTGTCCATGTATAACTTCTGAGCTTTTCATTATTATTTTTATTATAATTACAAACTCCTCAAGGTTGTCTCCTTTTCCTGAACTCCTCTGAATTGTGTGAAAAGGTGGCATTAATCATAAACCAGATTTTTTCCTTGAACTGCCAGAGGATATGAAATGTGATTTGAAACGTTCAACATATTTCATGAGTTCTAGGATTTTGTTTAGATACAAGAGGTGCTATTATCTCCAACATGTACATAATTTGTGTGCCTGATTTATGAGAGAAACTTGAATTGACATGGATGCAAAATCTCTATTTTATATTTCCATCAAATTGAACTTTACATACAACCACAGTAAACACTATCAACACATTTCATTTTGGAGATCTCATTTCTAAATGCTGCTGGAGTTGAGGTATCAACTTTATATTAAAAACCTTTTTCCAGGAAATTTGGGGAAAAAATCCAACTTTTAAACTTACTTCATTATGGATGCTCATGATTATATTAGAAATTGATTTTTAAAGGAGCCAAAAATTTATCACTCTGTGCTCTAGACTATCCACATACAATTGGAACTACTCTGCTGAAACAAGCCACTGAAAATATTTCCAGACAACAAGATGAAATGAAACTTTTAAGTCTGTGTCAAGAAAATTTTTTTTTTTTTTTGCTTTCCCATGATAAAAAAAATATGCAAAATTGGAAGCTTCATTACGTTTGTATGAAATAAAGTTTCTAAGTTAACTGCACCCAAATATTGTCCAAAGAAAAAGTTAAGAGTCCGTGTTGAACCTCCATATGCAAAAGAACACAAAATATTACTGCCAATGCCTGTTTTGTATAGTAATTACATTTTAACTGCATTTTACTGGTGTTACTCTGATAACTTAGTGAAGGAAGTGCAGAACATAGTTTAACTTCTTAACTAACACACCTATGGGCTTTACCAAGTATGAGCTTCTGAATTATGGACGTATCTCCTAGGTGGACAGAAGCTGAAAATAAAAATATTTGTATATTTATTGTTATTTAAAACATCTTAAAATTGTATGTAATGACTAATAAAAGTAATTATCCCATGATTTCTTCATCTTAGTTATGTGGAAATTGTGGAAAGAGCATTTGCTTGTTCTCGACAAGTGCCTTTTCTTATCCAATTACTACACACCTGATGATACTCCTAAGACACGGGTTGGAATATTTCCTTTTCCACTAAAGCAGTTTACCTGCTATATCACTTGCCAGGACTACTTGTTTTTCAAAGACCCTGCATAAATTACAGCTGCTTATCACAAAGAAGAATTAGACTCTAATGATAAAAATCTGGTCATTTAAATTATATTGGGTCTGACTGGGATGGAGTTAAGTTCCATAGCCACCTATATGGTGCAGATCTTTAGACCTGTAACTAAGTCAGCCTCACTAACACGCCAGTGCTTTGGCTATCGCTGAGCATCAAGGGTTTTTCTGTTTCCCAGCTAGAGGTTGGGAGGCAACACAGCTCAGGGAAAAGAGGAGGAAGAGAATGTGCTGATGGTTATGGCATTTGTCTTCCCAAGGAACATTCCTGCATGCCGAAGGCCTGCTGCCCAGGTAGTGGCTGGACATCTACCTGCTGATGGGAGTAAGTGAATAAATTCCTCTTTTGCTTTGCTTGGGTGTGCAGCTTTCACTTCACCCATTAAAATGTCTTTCCTATGTTCTGTGAGACTTCTTGCTATCCTACTTTTTCCCTGTCCCACATGAGAGGGGAGGAAGCAAGAAGCCATGGGTGTTTGGCTGCTAGCCACAGTAAGCCCACTATAAACCAAATAAAATAACTTTGAAAGTATTGAAACAAAACTCCTTTCACAATCTTGTTTAGCAATATCTGGATAGAAACTCATGTACATTGATCTCAGTCGTCTTTCATGACCAGAAGGCTGCTCTAACTTAAGAGATGCCTGTGGGTTTTATACAAAATGTCTGTGGGCCCTGTAGGAAGCTAGGAGTAGTCCCAAAGCATCAGACTACTAAGCTACAGAGGTATTCTCCCACAGGCTCTTATAACTAGTGTTTATTCATCTTCCACCCCTGTGATAGACACTAGGAACTTCTGAAGGAAGTGGCTGTTGGCCTGATGCAGCCCTTCACTTCTCTGAGCTGCAAAACCTTTTTTCCCTGGCAGTATTCTTTCAGGGGGAAAAAAAAAAGGCACTCAGTGTAAATAATTCACTTGATGTAAGAAAGCAATATTGATGTGATGTGATAATGGGAGGAGCAAACTGGCTTAAGAGCAGCACGCTTAAACAAACAGTGGGCAGTGGAAAAAACTGGGACACAGGAAACAAAAAAACACAACAACAAAAAAAAACAAACAAAAGAAACAAACAAACAAAAAACAACAAAAACACAAACAAAACAAAAACAAAAGCACAACACCAAAAATCAGATAGAACCAAACTCCAGAGGACTCAGAAATACTAATTTAATCTGCAAAGCAATTTTTCACTTGACCATGGCTCCTGATTGAATTGCTTCCTTGTGAATATTTGAATATTAGAAACTCACTGAAGTAAATGCTCATATTAGTGTAACTTAAGCTGAAACATCCAAATACTTATACAAACCTAGTTTTGAATTATACATTCACTGAAAAGTTACAGTAAGTTTCATATAGGCCAGTTAATCAGACAGTGAGCCACAGGAAATTGGAATAAAATAGATAAGATCGGTAGCTGAAAAACACTTAATGATATCCCAAATACCCCAAACAAACTTGAGTAGCTATGTATGAAGAACTATTAGCAAAATCACAGGTACATGTGAGTGCATCCATGCAAGAAATGTAGAATTCCTGTGGAACTCAAAGGCTGCATTTGTTGACTAGCTACATCAAGTATCTTCACTATTGATAGTTACCTATTGTCAAAGGCTGATGTAGTACAGTATATTCCCTTCCATACTACAGAACTAATGACATAAATTTAACTTATCAAATGTTAAGGATGCCTCTCCAAGGTATTAATTAACTGAATATTAACAGCTTGTACATTTATATAATCCTTCAGAAATACACAATTCTTTCTCTCATAACTTGGAAGCTGTTAAAAAATGGTACAATAAACAATCACTCAACTGTCAGTTAAATTACATGAGTACCATTATTCTGTTCAGCACTGTATGCAAAGTTTCTACTGTAAACACTAAAGCATTAAAATAAATTTAAAAGATCTTGAATTTTGTGAGCATCTGGCTATTCCTTATCTTGCATGCATTAGGAGGTAGCAGAGCTGCTGATGATTTTATCAAATGCGTCAATCAACAGCTTAAACTTCACTAATCAAATGCACTTCCATTTTCCTCCATTATAATACTACAGCTAAGTCTTACTCCTCCTCCCTGGATATGAAGACTGAAGCTCACTAGAAAAAGCTCATGTCCTCACTCTCCAGATTCAGAACCATGACCGTATTCAAACACCAGCAGGGGCCCTCTGCCCCTCTAACAACACTGGACTCTCATACCTACTATAAACACGTTATCATTTAGAAAGGCCAGGTTGGTCATTTCCAAGGTTACACATGGAGTTTCTTACAGGCTGATCTGTTAGTGAGTAGGATTTTTTGTCTTAAACAAGGGATGATGGAGAAAATGGCAACCTGGTTTCTGAATCAGTGAATCTTGCTTATAGCTTCCCCTGTTCCTTATGACTCTCTGAGCACCAGACGAGTTCCTGATCTGACCATCTGTTGCTATCTGCGACCTATTTTATTTCCTTTTTGGAGTGATTTTACCTTATTGGGATCTGCCAAAGGGTCTGTACGCAGCGCTCGCCTCTCACAGAGGAGTAGTAAGCTTTGGCTCTGACTTTTTGGGTGAGACACTTGTCTAATGGTCACTAATGCTTCTAATAAAAGCAGGCGACTCCCAATTACACTTTACGAACACATAGCTTATTGAGGGGAAAAATAGCACAATTTGGGGCAGGAGGCTCAAAGAGGGTAATCAAAAGAGATAGGATCTTTAAAATGTCTTGAAAACACCAAATGCCAAACACCTATATATATCCTAATGCTTATATATAAATACATGTTAGTGTTTACACACCCAGATTAACTCTTATTATCTAAGGGGGGAAGAGGAAGGAGGAATATGCCCGATGCCTGTCCCATATAGGGTTGCAGTTCGTGTGGAGGAAAGCCAGGGTAGGAACACCTTGTGGAGGGAATGATACCAAAATGCAATCCCTTACTTTATGGCTGAGATAGTCTAGGTGTTTATGTATTAAGTGCGGATGACCTCCCCTGCAGCCTGGTCTTAGGGCTCACGGGTGGCGGGAAGAAGCCTCACCGCAAGAATCGCAGGCAAGCAGGAAACGCAGGCGAGCAGGCACCCCAAAAGGTGAGCAGCAGCACATTCAGTGTCCATCAAAACACCAGCAGCAAGCAAGCAGTCGCTTTATGGCTTTCAGGGACTTGCTCCCTTTTCCCTGGTTGGCCAGTCTCTTGTTCCTGGGTCTTCCCTGCCAGTCAGGCAGGGACTTTCCTCCCATCCTTCTGCAAGTCCCTGGGGGGTCTGGTTGTTTGCAACACTGTTGCAGTTTTCCCACCACTGGTCCTATCTGGTAGCTGGTTACTCCCTCATGGAGTCTGAGTTGTTGTTTTATGGCAGAGGAGTCACGCAGACAGGAGAGTCTTTAAAGCGCCTGATAGAGCAGCCATCTTTCAGTCAGTTATGACTGCTGACCTAAAAGGCATATTATGTTCATGTGAGGAAAAGTCTGGTGCTTCACACCATCTTAACAAATGGTCTCAAATTTAACATAGGCTTACTGAAACATGGTTAAAGCACTGGGCTTGGTGGTTAGGTTATGGTTGGGCTTGATGATCTTTAAGGTTTTTTCAGTCAGAGAGATTCTGTGATTCTGCAAAATTTTAATATGGTGTATTTACACTGACTACAGTGGAAAGAAGTTAACTACTATCAAGATAATAAAAGGATAATTAGTTCCTATATTTGCAAAGCAAAATTCAGATCTAATAATGTAGAACTGACTCAGCTGGGAAGGTCATCACTCTTTAATATATATGCAACACACATTGTAATACATTTGTCATCTACTTGTACAAAAAGGTCGTTTGGTGCAAGCCAATTCACAATCTCATCAAAAGACTGCATAAAATATATCCATATGCTTCTGTTACACCTGCTAACATTTAAATTTATGTATTTTTAATGATTTTATATATTGTGTCTTTTTGAGGCAGAAGTGAGAATTTGAGTTTACACATAGTCATAAGTCAACAGTGAATAAGAGTGATAAGCAACAACTGCCTTTAAACTTCTTACTCCTCAGCTGAACAGGCATGCCATTATTGTGTTATGATTACCAATTCAGAACATATTCATAACTTGCAGATGTTTTCTTTTTGGTTGCTTAGCAATTAAAGGATGTTGCTGCAGCTGAATTTTGCACCTGGACAGGAACATGACCAACCCCATTGTGTGAACCCTTTGACTTACAAAAATTGACCCTAAGTGCAAATGATCATTTTGAAACTAACACTAGATCTATGTGTCAAAGATAAAGAATTACTCTTGAATCAGAAGTTCATGTAGCCAGATAGCATACAGCTAGAATAAAACATGCAAAAAAATAGCATGGAACCTGCTAGCTGAAGCAGTTTATTGCAGTGTATCCTCAAAAAATAGCAAACAAGTCCAACAGTTCTTGATTAATAATGATTTTGAAAAGAAAACAGCAAGCTGGGTGTGAGGAATAAGCCTTAGAAAGTTAAACAAATAAAATTAACTATTTACAAAAATAAATTTAAAAGTATCAACATAACATACTGGTATACTAACCAGCTTGCATATACACCTAGTAAAGTCTGTAAGAAAGGATTTGTATGTGCAAATCTGTCAGCAAACACATGCACTACTCAGCCAAGTCATTTTATTTGGCAATAAAAGAGAACTAAAAAAAAATAAAATTAAAGCCACAGTTTCTGATAAGAATCACTACTTATCAATCACAGACTTCTGTGCTGCACTGAAATGCCTGACTGCCAGATTGTAGGATCTTGAGACAATAATCTAAGCTATATTTCTGCTATATTAGTGAAATACTTTGAGGTCCGAGAACAAAATTATGCCCCTTTACCCTCTCTCCCTCTACTGAAAAATAAAACAGGCAGTCTCATTTTTTGTTTTATTTAAGGGGCTGATAGCAAGAGAATTACTCCCTAGTATTTCAAAAGAAAAGATCTGAATGTATAATTTAAGATCTAATAAGATTTGATGGAACTGAGTCCTTTGGAAAATAGTTTAATGCATGCATATTTAACATACATAGAAAACACATATTGCAAATACAGTTTAATTCCTTCACATCAGATAAAAATGCACCAAGAAGAGAAGACCTTTAAAGAACATGGAAGGTTCTTTCTTTATAAAATAGCATGAAGAACAGTTAAAGAAAAGGCAACAGCCCAACAATCAGTTCCAAGGCAACTAAACACAGCCTACCACATGCTGTCACTTTAAGATGATTCCTGTATTGCCAGAGAAAAACCAAACACATCACTAACACTTTCTGTGTCCAATCACTGTGCACTCATTTGTTATTCATAGAAACATCCATCAAGGATCAAAATAGACTCATTTGCTATTCATGATGCTCCCATATGCACTTCTGCAGGTCTTGCTGTATTTTGGCATTTAAATGACAGATGGTACAGTTAGAAGTAGAATTATGTATTAACACTTTGAGTACCACCTTGTACCGTAGTCCAGAAACACACACAAGTTTATGTTTAGCTCTGAACATAAGTTTAACTATGCTGAATGGAATTAGACATCTACTTAAAATAAAGTACATAATTAAGCATTGGTACAAGGAAAAAAACAAATAAAGAATAGATTCACCCCTTCCCTCAGTACAAGGGAAAAGTGTTTTTTCTAAAGCACTTTGATGATTCAGTGCTTCAGAAACTACCTAGAATCCTAGGATAGGAAGCACAAAAAAGGCTGCAAGAAACAATGAGCTAGTCATGAGTATGTAACTCTTACCTAGAATGCTACTTTTTCCCCCAGAAATTAGTAATAAATATTTGCAAGATAAAAACATTTCTGTGACAGTATTACATGCTTTTATACTTCATTGGGAAGACAGCACATTTTGGAAAACTTTTGAGAATTTTTCTTAAAGGGTCAACATAAGACTCCTTGGATAGCTAGAAAAAGATTTTTAGAGATACAGAATCAATCTGGGACTATTTTGCAGCATAACCAATAATTAGTACAAAATAAGTCTAAGAAAGCAAGGACAAGAGAACAAGCACATAGCATAACATGTGAGTGTTTCTTTGTGTTTTGTCTCTCTGAGCCTTTCTACATTGCAGTATGACCTTCTACAGAACATAAAGATCAATTAATTTCTTCCCTGATGCCACACAGGGAGACAGTCAGACATAATTTTTTGTCTTCTCCAGATAGAGGCTATTAAACTGTGTTCTCAACTTTCTAGGTCTGTATACTAATCCATCTTTATTAAATGTAGCAGCAAGCACCACTCCCGACAAGTGATTTCCTTCTGTCTTCCAAAAGCTGTATGGAGACTAAACAGGCTGCTGCATGAGCATTCCAGCTGTTACACATCATGTTTTGAGATGCCTTCATTTTATCCCACATTTCAACTGAGCCCAAAGGCTTAACATAGGATTCTGGATTCTACTTCAAAGACCAGGTCCTTCAAATTATATCCCATGGACTCAAGCATCCATGGGTGAACAAGACAGGTGTAAAATCTCACTAATTAGAATGGTAGAATTCCTAACTCATTTGACACCACAGTAAAACACTATAAAATTCATACAATCAACACAGAGAATCAACAGACTTTACAAAATTTTATACATTCCAGAAAGCCTCATGTCTGTGATATGATCTTAAAAAGAAAGATAAAAGCAATTTATTTTTTTCCTTAGCAATTTCTATAAGAAAACAATGGTAGAAAGTTTATATAATAAGCACTTTGTAATATTTTTAGACCTTATTTAAAAGCAAACTCATAGTGTCCCATGTTTTGAGAATTCTTGCATTAAATCATACTGAAAACTTAAACATTACTTATTAATATTTAAAAATAGTCCAAATTTGTTACTTCTCAGACTATTTTTTCAGTAGTTTTCCACTGACTTGCATATCAGAATATTTCATGTCATTTGAACAATGCCAAGTTTTAAGTGATTTAAACAATTTAAAATTACAGGAACTTAAAAATTTAAAAAATATATGTACCTACAGAGACACTGAATCTCTAACATCTTTGAATTTTAATAAAATGAGATTTGAAATCGTTTGTATTAGAAACAGATAAAGGAGAAGAGTTCGTGTATAACTCAGGACAAAACAAGCATATAAAGAAAAAAAAAAAAAAAAAGAAAAAAAGAAGGAGTTTATCTCCTGGCATTTCCTCACATTTTATAGCTGATTATTATTCATTAAACAGACAGGACAAATAAAATAAAATAAACATTAAGTCTTTGTTCTAGCATGTTCTTACTTTTGTTTACATTTCACCATAATCACTTTAAATATTTCTTATCTAAGAATTACTGTGCTGTGTAAGTCTAAAAGCAAAGTTAATCTTTATTTTATAACTCAAGAACTTGGCATAGTAGAGAATATTAATGAAAACATTAGCAAATTTCTGTGACCATTTAGTTCCTTATGATGCATTTTGACCAAGATTTTTTTGAAGGTACAGTCCATTGGGATTTTGACATATTAATCGACATATTTTGTTTGAATCTCAAATACGACATTGAACAGATAGCAAAAAAGCAATATGCATTTATAAACAATGACTAAATGTGGGATTATGAGATCCTAGCAACAAAGATGTTCCTTAAAAAAAAAATAAAAAATGTTTCTATTTCTACTCAATAAAGTGTCTTAAGAGATACAAATTTATATTCTCATGGATTTTTTAAACAGAAATAGTTATTTTACTAGCGAACTAGCATCTTCAACTCTGAAAAAAAACATTTTTTATCTTTACAGTTGCTTGTATATACTTATTTACCTAACAAAGCAAATTCCACATCATGTAGCCTCTAAAAGAAGTCAAAACCCCACTAGTAACACAGCAAGTATCAGATGTCTACAAATATTATTTAGTCTAAGAACTCTGAAACAAATGAAGAACATAAGTAACACAACTTAATAATAAATTCAATTCAAACTCAGGCATTACTTGGATACAGTTGTAACTGTAACAGCTATTGGTTTGGCCTCCTTAATACCTTGGGAAAATAAAAAATAAAAAAAAAAGAGAGAGAGACAGTGCTATTTAGCAGCAACATCTGAATGTTATCAAGTCTGAAATAGGTGCTTTTAAGGCTGACAGTACAATGTGCACTGTTTATATACATATGCATACACAGTTTTTAAACAGAATGTTAGAGAAGCATTGCACCATTAATTCATATTTATGTAAGCTTCAGAATTGCATTAGTTAGTAGAAATAGAGGAGAAATTGTTTTTTCCTAAGAGGAGGCTGAATGATTTCAGGAGGAGTGAGATTAATGACAGACCACTTAAAAACCCTCAGACATGGCCAAAGAAACATCTAGTGGAAGCTTGGGTGTGCCTTCATTCTTAAGTTTTTTAGAAAAAGTATACACCTAATGATCACCTAATTAAAGGAGTTTTCATGCTTATGGAAACAAATTTTATTTAGTCTGACTCTGCCTCCAGGGAGATGGAAATACCAGTAAGAGTGAGAAAGGAGGAAAAGGATGAAGCAGCTTCACTCTTCCCTGTGGCATGCTGGAAGCTCTGAGATGTAGTGCCAGCAGCCATCCATGGCTGAGCATCAGCAGAGGCTTCTGTGCATCCAACCTAGCTGCAGCAAGATGCTTGGCTGGGCCACGATTAAATAAGCATATGGAAATCAAAGTTCTTAATTCTTTGTCTACTCAGTTAATATTGCTGCACCATAAGAAATTATAACTAAGTTACAGGTAGGGATGTTTTTCCATCTATTCCCTTCTTCAGGTACAAAATAAGGGAAATCACATGGATGACAGTACATACACGGGGAATCTACACCATGTAATCACAAGTTATATTTATTGATATAAAATTGATATATATATATATATATCAATTTTCACCAAAAAGATTAAGAGCTCAAGCATACACTGTTAGAATTAAATAGTAATGAACGTATGCACTAGAAGAGAGGCTTTGCACTGAGCAGCTTTCCCTGCCCTCAGGGAGGGCAAAGAAGCCATAGCTTCTTTTAAGTAGATCATATAAAATTAAAAATTAAAAATTAACATGAAAGTCTGTTTGAATGACTTTCGCAAACTCCTGAAGACCAGGAGTAAGATGCAGAGTTGATGCTGGAGTATTGCTAGAATATGGTGAGACCAAATGAAGGACAGTAGTTCCTTACTAGCAACTGGCAGCTGAGAAATAAATTATAATACCTAGTTGCACTGCTGATGCACAAATTGTACAAAATGTACCTGCTTACACTGCTCTTGTATTATGTTCCTCTTTTTCTAGTCCAGTTTTTCTAACCTGAAAAGAACAAGCTTTTCCAGTACTTCCCTTTTTCATACTTAACTCTGTCTTGTTCAATTACTATTTTTGGAAATAATTATGATATTTGAAATTGAAAACATAAACAAAGAGCAGAGTTATGTTTTACTTTCTGTATCACAGCAGTGAAATTTTACTTGGTTCAAGAATAGAGCACAACAGAAAAAGCACAGGGAAATAGAGTGGAAAAATGTCTCCTAAAAGAGCTTTCCCTTTAACAATCTGAATAGTATTAGTTGTTCCTTAATAAATAAATAAATAAATAAATAAATATTTCTTCTAATACATCAAAGGGTTTACATTTTGCCTTTTCTGAAGATGCATCACAATAGCAGTTTATACCTGCACCAATACATTAAGACCTACCTTTATCCACTCCTTTCCAGATTAGGAACCCTCAACAGAAAAAAACCTAAATGACCACAGGAATAAGTATAATGACATGAAAACAAAAAACTAATTACACTCATCCAGTATCTAATAGCAAAACATTCTCTCTTTTGTGTCTTTCAATTTAATTTTATAAGCACATTATGTTGGAAATGTTTCCCTACTATTGATGTAAAGATCAGTAATGAAAACCTTTAAGAAAATTACTCCTAATGCTAAATGTTGAGATACACTAAAAATTTCCCTTTGCTTGATATTTCTTCTTTTAGCATGAATAGTTGCTTTAGCTCGTTCTTTACCCTCCCTCTTAATAATCTCCGTTGTTTCCTGTAACTTCTAATTTAAGACACAAGCATGTAAAATATTCTACTAAGGGCTAAATAAAGGAGATCCCCCTTCTTTTCACCTGGGGAGAAACCCCCAGACTATGCTATACCATATTTGCCTTCAAACCTTTACATTTTCCCCTTCTGCTCAAAGTCTCAGGATTGCAGCAGATGCATACAAGCTGCACTGAATTAAAAACTACTCGACTGAGAAGATGAAGGGGCAAGATCCAAACTGGTAGTGGAAGGTAAGAGCTAGGACTAAGGGAAGAAGAACAATAAATGATCACTGAATCATAGAATCCAAAATTATAGTGTTAACTGAGCTGTTAACACTTCACTGGCATGTATGAGGTACTGGTCCTTCAACCATTGGAGCACAGGTCCTGCCAGCCTTCCTGCTGTGATCAGAACGTCATCAGCAGAAAATGACTGGGGCTGGTGAACAACTGGATCTCACCCCTAAAAAGAAAAATCAAGTTAGGGACATTGTAAATGACAGAGTTACAGGGTGTACCTTTAGGTCTTTCAGTTTGGACATTCAGGGGAATCAGCTCTCAGGATTACATTATGCAGAGTTTATGCCCCACAGATGAGAACCGACCAGGAAAAAGTGTGTGTCTGTGTAAATACTGCTGTACAGATACCCATCCATCCATCCATCCAGGCTACAGGTAATGCTGGGCAAGCCATAGGATACACTCACCTCATAGTGCAGAAACAAGGGGCAGAAGTCTATGTTTGGGATCTAGCAGTCCCAAAATTGATCTTATAGGTGTCACTCTATTGCTTTCAATGTGTCTATTTTGCTTAGATTTGTAAGGAAATGCTACATGTGTGCACTCATTGTAGGTGCATGCTTGTCAGACAAAGAATAAGTAGCTCTTTTGACTTCTGAAATAGATGACCAAATTGATTAAAATTACTACAGAATTTGATAGAGGTTTCCACACAGTGAATGAAAGGCCAGACCATGGGTTTGATCGTTAGTAAAATCAGAACATCTAAGCAGTAATGAGGTAATTCCACTGGCCCAATGTAAATGAAGCTTAAACTTGTTTTGATTTTTATTTCCCTTTTTTAGTTACTTGTTGTCCACACCACAAACCTATTATTTTTATTTACAGCCCTAACTAATTGAGAAGAAGGAATTATATCCAAGTAATTATATTAAAGAACTATTAACATTACAGTAATCCACTCCAGCATCAAGAACACTCAGAATTCTAAGAAGGGTAGAGAGAATTCTACTGTATAGGAATCACATTTGTGTGTGTGTATATATATATAAATATATATATATATACACATAAAAAATAGCTCTCTCACACTTTTCCCTGTAATTAAACATCTGTAATTTTAAGATTATGCAGGTATTGTTACATTGATATGTCTTAGCATAAGGGTTTGATTTGAAAACTTAAACTTTCTTTAGATGTCCGAGACATTTATTTAATATTCTGTATAGAAAAAGCCCTCAAAACCCCAATCATCTATCAGAGTAAGCAATCTAAATAAAGCTGCATGAATTGAACAATGCAGTGCACCCTCCTATGTATCACAACCATCCAATACAAATGATAACAGCTCATTTGTAGTACCACCAGAAGGCTTATTTTCCTTGTTTTGATACATTGCTATTTCCCTCATTCCATTAAACCCTGAAGTATTCTAACCTTAAATAAATATTCCTACTTTTAAAACAGTATTTGTATTTCCTAAATAATATACAGGTTTGTTTTCAAATTTCCATTTCAAAGGTTCAATTAATTCAAGTGTAAGCTATAAAAGCTACTCATCATCCAATCTGACTTTCAAAATGTGGAGGAAAATAATAAATGCATTCTCTCCTATTCAAGTTTTAACAGAAGAAACAGAGATTCACATCAGATGAAAGCTTCTATTCATTACAGGTTTTTCTTGTAGCTCTCCCTAGCATACAAATAGAATTATGGCCAAAAAAATTGATAGGTTTAACTTCAAACTAAAAAAAAACACAAAAAAACATAGAATTACGGTCATTTATCTGAACTTGGTTTTTGATGATTGACTCAGGGAAAAAAATCCAGAAAATAAAGCTTCTATTTTATATCATATCCTTTTGCATAAATGACAGACAATCTTCAAAGGTAGCAGAGTTTTGGTAAGGCTTCCTCGAGATTATCCTAAGCTTCTTTGATTTACCTGAAATTTTGAAGGTCCAGTGGCTCATACTCGCTTGATTATTCCTGTTTGTCACACTTTGCTGTAGAAGTACAAATTATGGGTCTGCAGAACTGTGTCAGCCCTCACTGTGGACTGGCAATCGGGAAATGGTAGTCTTGTTGCTTGTAAAGGGAAGGGGAAGTGAAAGGGGAAGGAGAAGGGAAGGGAAGGGAAGGGAAGGGAAGGGAAGGAAAAGGAAGGAAAAGGAAGGAAAAGGAAGGAAAAGGAAGGAAAAGGAAGGAAAAGGAAGGAAAAGGAAAGGAAAGCATGGGAAGGGAAGGGGAAGGGGAAGGGGAAGGGGAAGGGGAAGAGGAAGGGAAAGGGAAAGGGAAAAGGAAAGGGAAAGGGGAGGGGAAAAGAAAATGGGAAAGAAAGAGGAAAAAAATGAAAAAATGTAAAGCCATCAGTCCTGAGCAAGTGTCTAAGTGTTTGTTTCCCACAATTGGAGCATTAACACTGGAGAACAGTCGGCAACTGAAGGTCTGTCAAATGGTAACAATGGTTATGAGAGAAGTTGCTAGTCAGAAGATATACCAAGTCTCAGATCAATGGTGTTTCTTCCTAATACCTAATCTAAATCTACCCTCTTTCATCTCAAAAAATGTTTAAATTCCTACAGCAAGCACTTTAACCATGTAGATAACAAGAGGAAAAGGATGTTGGGTTTTTCTTGTCAGGTTCTGAGTAAGCTGAAAGACTTTATCACATTGGACAAGAAGCAGAAATAATCTTTTGAATTTAAGAGAGAAACTGTTAAAATTTGGGGACAGCTTTTCAATAATTAATCTGCATCCACAACTAACCTGGAAGACGGTTTGAGGCTCAAATATTTATAAATTAAGATTCTTCTTGTCTAGTAGATAGCTGTAACATTTAAAAAAACAAGAAAAACTCAGATGCAGTGTTTTCTCACATCTTGATGGAATATTTGTCACTGATACAAGCTCATTTATTAAATCTAAGTCGTGAATCATTGTGTGTCATTGGCAATCCCAACTGTGTGCAATTGGCACTAAAGAAATAAACAAATACTTACAGCTAATAATAGCACTGCCAAAATCTCATCCTGCTTAACTGAGGATATCCAATATGAGCACAGCTGGTTGTTGTAGATAGTACAGCATACATTCCAAAAAGCTACAGATGCAAAAGGTGTGAAAAGATTTTTACAATTCTGGCTTGCATGATGTACAGTGAATAACTGCAGGATGTGATTAGTGAAAAGGAACTACCTATTTTTAAAAGAGCAATAATTTTCCCACAAGAGTCAGAAAGCTGTATCAAGACATGTTATGCATTATCTGTTTTTCAAAACTCTTGAAGTGAAATTGTCTTAATGTTCTTATTCTGTGTTGTTTGTTTTTTTTTAGTTCTGGCTACAGCTTGTGCATTAAAATGTCTGCTCTTGTTAGCTAGATGACAAACCACATCTCTTTAATTCTGGACTAAATTATAATGCTCTTGAAGGTTAAAATCGCATCTTTGTGCCTAGAGAAGCTACATCTTAGATTACCCCTTTAACTGAAGACATAATTTTTCACTGCAAGTTTCTGCTTTAGATAAACACATTTCATGGACAAGTAGGCTGTGTTGTTCCATGTTTGTCCCTTGAGTGTCCTCCCTCACAGTTTAACTGAGGTCTGTACAATTTGTTTTTCTTTTCCATATTTAAGGTCCAGGTTTTGGTATTTTCAGTGAGCTCCATTAGTACTTCACTAAAGACAGTAGAGCTTCTTATTAAGTAAAACAGCTCTTCTTTAAAGAAGATTAGATTTTGACTCTGAGAGAAAAAACAAACAGTGGTATCCTCAAATGTGTCATTTTTTTTTTGTTTGGATTTTTTTTTTAGGAAATGACAATGAGGATCACATTTATATAAAGGGAATGCAGACTGTTAAAAACATTGCTTTTACCTTTTTTTTTTTTTTAATCGTCTGACTCACTTTTTAATATTTTCTTGACTAAACCTATTTTGAGTGAGGAAAGGATGAGAAGTAGATATTTCTTAACTTCTTTTGAAGGAAAGAATAGGGAGGATGTACAGAGCTATTAAAATTATTCAAATCTCTAAATAAGATGCCAGTAATAATTCAGTCATAACTTCTTGATCAGTACTAGAAAGGAAGGGAAACATCTCCATCTTTCATTTAATATTTTACATTTCTTCTGCATAGATATTGGTAAAATAAGGAAGAAATAATAAAGGCACAGAAACTTTCATCTAATCAAAACACGTTGCTGTCATTTTTCATTAAGATCACAGCTAGTGCTAGCGAAATCTGTAAAACCAGTAGAACAACTCCTAAGCCTTAGTCATTTATTGGGCTTTCTTTTAGCATTAAGAAAATGTTTATTGATGGATTTAAGGAAAGCCTGAATTAAAAAGAAATAAAAAAACCAATATTAGTTACCTGGACACATACGAGAGAGCAAGAAGACGTGCAGCATCCTATTATTTAACATAACACACATATTCTTCAGTCAACATACAGATGTGAAGTAGCTTTCAGAGCCTTTGTGAAGGTTCTGTTGTGAACTGTTGTGAAGTGATGCCTTTAGAAAGGTTTTGGAATGGCCAGTTTGGATGATGCAAGAACCTGAGATGTTGGCTAGTTAGAATAATGTAAACCTCACTTGTGCTCCTCAAGGCCTGACTTTGAATTTCCCTTTTAACCTGCCACCACTTACTCTGTTACTTTGATTTTAACATTTTCTAGATAAAAACATTCCTGTGTTGTAGCTCTCCTGTTATCCTCCACTCAGGACTTAGTTCAGCCAGTATCTTCTGGTTAAGGTGACTGTGGTACTGTAGTTGTAATAAATACAGGTGGTAGGGAGAAATCTTGTTGCTGTGACATCTTTTGACAGTTTCATCTTCATGATCATCAAACTTTTGGAAAATTTCATTCCTGCAGTTCTGTAGTGTATTTTTTATGTTTACCTTGCATAGTTTTACACTTTTAAAAAATAAAATCAGTAGTCCTATAATTGTTTCTTATATAAAGAGTTTGGGTTTTTGTTTGTTTGGTTTGTTGTTTGTTGCTTGTTTGTTTGTTTTTTAATTTAAATGAAAAAGAATGCCCTTGCCATAAAGGAAAATAAAAATCATAAAACTAGACAAGGTCAGCAGAAGCACTTACCTGGATAAGGAAAAAAACAGACCATAACAGTGTCAATTAAGTGTAACCCATGTAGTTTTTGTAGAGGGATTATGTGTGCTATCCCTCCAGGTGTCTTGTGTAATATTTGATAGTATTCTCAGATGAAAATTGCTAGTTCCCTTACAAAGAAAGAAAATAAGAACTAGAAAAGCTAAAATCTTGTTTAATACCTATACTGTTCATTGAGAGATGCCCTAGAGTTAAAAAAAGGAACAGTTGAACATATTAAGCAAAATACTCAGACTAAAAATGACTTGAAATAAACTTACCCTTTGTCCAAATTATACAATTCAGTTAAGACACATTTTTGGTGATGCAACCTTTAATATGAACTGTTTAGGGAACTCCAGTATTTTAGTACTTTCTACTGGAATTCTGTCAAAGGAGCCTCAAACCACTTACTGCTACTCATTGTGTTAGTCCTTGTGTATATATTAATGTACCTGGCTACATTTATTTAATAAGTAAGCTTTAAGTGATCAGAGTAGACTGTCATTACAAGAAAGAAATTGGACTCATTCCTGAATCATACGACAAATTAGATTATAACATTGTTTGCTGCTGCTGTAGTACAGGTCACTTGGCATTTTAATTATAACATTTGGGTTGTAAGGTTTATAACTTTGGTTGCATTAAAACTTCTTTCAGTTAAATTTTTGTGATTATTTTGTGATTAACTATTTTGTGATTAACTACTTTTTTTCCTCATTCATATTCCAGATGTGTATTGATATCGTTTGTATTCATATCTCATTCCTATTTCACACTTCATGGTTTTTAGAATGGCTTTTACAAGAGAAGCTATACAAGAACATCTAGTTGGAGATTTCCATGTGTTTTTTGCTTTCCTTGCAGGAAATCTCTGTGTCTGTAAAATCAGCTGATTCATGGGAAACTATTTCTCCAGATGAGGATCTCCATAATATTTTTGATAGGTTATTTTTTGTTGTGTTTTTTTTTAATAAAGCCTTAGGAGGAGTCCATTGATCCTGGATGTGCTTCAGTTATAGTATACCAATTCATAGACATTCATCCATCTGGAAATGGATTAATATTTACAAACGATCTCAACAGATATCAGGATGATGGACCTATCTGCATCCAGGCTTCTGGTATTCCTCAGCAAACTTCCCTTTCTCATCAACCCCCTCCTTTCTGAGAGGTTTTGTTTCAGGGAAAGGTTTCTATGAGTGTTTCAGACATTAATTGGTAGAACCCAGGGAGTCTCACCCCCCTGCTTTCACCAAGGTCTGTCTGTTATCTCCACATTATCTCACCCACATCCCTGCTCCCAGCAAAAGGTTCTTTGTATTGGGGGACCACTGAAGTAAATAGGAATGTCAGGATACTGACACTAAGTGCACCTCTCCCTTCATTTGCTCTCCTACAAAAGTTAACTAATCTATTAATTAATATTGATTTTTGGAGAAGATAACAGACATCAGATTTCATAGAACAAAATGTAGGCTATGCCCAGCAAGAGTAGCTCTATGTGAGACTTTGCATCGCAGACTTTGCTGCCTTTTAGGGTCTTAAGTTTCATTGTTCTTTTCCTAATTAAACCACTTCTAGTTGTAGTTTTTCCTGTCTAATAAACTTAATTTAATTTTAGCAGACGTATACACTGGTGTCTGTATTTCTGTGCTAGACCAGAGACTTGTGATTTTTGGCAGCATTGTTAATCAAAATGTAAAGCAACTTTCACTTGCGCTGAAGTCTCCATATGCTGTTTTGGCAATAGAAATGGATCTTAACATATTTTAATTGTCTTGAGGCTTCAGTGTATATTGTTAGCTAAATGGAACATGGCCTTACCAAAACCACAAAGATTTTCCTCTGTGGCTTATTGCTGGGATCAGATTGTTAACTCTATAACAGAGCAGCAACTTGCAGGAGAAGTCCCAAGGCCAGAACAGTACCCTAACAACTGTTCCTCTTCACAGGCAATACTTTGTATTTCATTTTTATACTTCTCTATCCTCAATTTAAAAAAAAGTTTTTCTAACCTAGCAGCCTTCACTGCAGCAATGCAGTGCAATTTACATACATCAAGAGTACAAGCAATTATTGTTAGGAAAGTCCTAGGTCTTCAGTGATGGTGAAGGAGCTTGTAGGAGATAAAGAAAGCCTGCTTGCTAACTCACAGGGTGGCTGTGTTCAAAGCTCTTCCCTTGGAAGTTGATTGAAAGCAGCTCACAGAGTTGAAGCCATTTGTGTGTACATGCACTGCTAAGATAAGCAGTCAAAAGATTGGACTTTTAGGACTATCTTTAGGGTAAGATAAATTAATGCACTGTGAGAAACTATTGGATGTGACATAAGACTGCTAAACATTAAAAAATACACACAATGAGAAGTTAACATAGGCACTGCCAAGAGTAATGACTTGATTTTAATTATCTAGGGAGTTGAGTTTTCGGAGTAATTGGAGGGGAGTATTATGGAACCTTGTATGAGTACTGTCTTGCAAGAACAGCAGTAGGTAGTTTTACCAATATCACCATGGAAGACCAGGGTGGCTTGGATAATAACATCAAAATTACCACATTTGAATATAGGTGAAGTCAAATTGGACCAATGGAGTGATATATTCAGCTAATGAACTACCCAGCATCTGGTCATTTCAGTCTAGCCAATCTCCTGTTATTTTTTTTTCTATGTAATGTATTGTACACATGTGCTGAAAAGCCTAAAGGCCAGCAACTTGCAGGAGTGCAAGTGTGCTGGATCTAGGACTGGAGAGGTAGCTACGGGTCACAAGACCTGTAGAACTACAGCCAGCAACTGGTTTGTTTCACTTGCGAATTGCATTTCCATGTGTGCGTATGTACATGTAATGTGCAGATGTCAAATTTGACTCACTGGCAAGAAGGAGACCTGCATCTGGAAATACTCAAGATCTGAAGCAGTGACTGCATAAGGCACTCACAGTCTGTAAAATGGATATTAGATAGGTATGGTGTCTATGCTGATGCTCGAGACTTTTGTGGGTTAACAGAGGGAGGCAGCTGAGCCCAACACAGCTGCTTGTTCACTCCCTTGCAGAAGGATGGAGAAGAGAATTGAAAGGGTAAAAGTTAGAAAGGTCATGGACTGAGATAAAGATTGTTTAATAATGAAAATAAGGAATTCATTTACTATTTCTCACTGGCAAACAGGTATTTAGCCCTCTCCCAAAAAGCAGTGCTCCACCGTAAGTATCAGATATGATAAATGCAGTCAATTTGATTTAGTGATTTTTTTCTTTGCAATGCCAGAATCACAGAATGTCCCTGGCTGGAAGAGATGTCCAGGATCGTCCAGTCCAGCCCTAGATCTAACAGCGCAAGCTTGCCACTAGACCATGTCCCTAAGCACAAGGTCCACATGCCATTTAAATACATCCAGAGATGGTGACTCCACCACTGCCCTGGGCAATCTATTCCAATGCCTGATGACCCTTTCAGTGAAGAAATGCTTCCTAACATCTAACCTAAATCTCCCCTGGTGAAGCTTGCATCCCTTCCCTCTGGTCCTATCACATGTCACTAGGGAGAAGAGGTTGTCCCCCTTATCACTCCAGCCTCCTTTCAGGCACTTCTAAAGAATAGTGAGGTCTCCCGTCAGCCTCCTCTTCTCCAGACTAAACAGCCTCATCTCCCTCAGCTGCTTCTCACAGGAATTGTGCTCTAGACCCTTCACAAACCTCGTTGCCCTTTTCTGGACATGCTCCAGCACTTCTTTCTTTTTTTTTTATGTCTTTCTTTTAGTGAGGGACCCAGAACTGAACACAATATTCAAGGTGTGGCCTAACCAGTGCCGAGTACAAGGGAATGATCACCTCCCTATTCCATGTCCTTAACAACTGGTGTGTTACTTTTTTTTTTCTTGCTCATAATTTTTACATTCAGTACTCTGAACACAGAATTTAGTACTAATGCTAGATGTGCCTTATTGGGGGATGGCATATCAGAGGCTAGGGGAACAAATTGTTCAATCCGTTCTGCTCAGTATGTGAAGGCAGTATTGGCATCAATGATTAGCAGAGAGGGAAGGATCCTCTTCCTGAACCTGTATTTACTGCTTAACTATTTTCAGTAGACCTCTGATCTGGAGAAGCCTTTTCTGTTCATTCAGTGACTTGGTGACCCAGTCTGATGTAAGTATTTACTGCCTTTCAGAGAAAGTTTTTGCTGCCCCTTTGGCACCAGCTATTGAAAGACTATAAGTTTTATTTCATATTGTAAAAGAAAACCATTGCTTGCCTTACCAGATCCAGAAATCACATATGAAAAAAATTCAACCTTTCCAAATAAAACTTGCTGTACAAAATAAGCAATGGTAAAAAGTAAATCTGTTGAATTCAGAACAGTAAAAAGCAGTTTTGACACTTTTCCAGGAACTTTGAATAAGGTGTTATCAATGCTGAACGTCATTGCAGGAATAGAAAATTTAACAGTTAACCACTCCAGGTTGTTTTACTGGGTAGCTCCTACTTCTGGGAAAGGTCCATTCAGCTGACCTGAAGCAAAACCCTTTTCACATATCAAAATTTTGGTCTTGCTCTCTTTCTAGGCATGTGCACAATCTTCACTTTCTGTTACATCTACACCAAGGTAATGGTACTTGAGTTGCAAGTTTATTTTTGGTTCGACAGTACCTATCCAACCAGTAATAATGGTCACGTAACAATATAAATAATGTAACCATTCTCATCACAGAGCTAATCACTCAGAAGACTCCATTAAAATGGCAACTACTAATAAACAAAATTGGGCAAGTGTAAAACAAAACTTCTCTGTGAGTAAAAAAGGATATGATTGTTGGTATAAAGGAGTTCTTACCAGAGGAAAGAAGTAAGTCTTCTAAGGAAGTATCTGTTCCAAATACCTACAAGGGTTTGCCTTAGTTATTCTTTGTGGTTTGTCTGATTTCAGCAGCATCCCTTACATGGGTATCATATCTTTGCTGTTACAGCAAGAAAGCTAGTATCATTAGTTTTATTAAAATAAGGTAGCTTTGATGCAGAAAGAGAATTGCAGAGGAGGCAGAAATCAGGAAATGAGAAAGAAAAAAAGGAAAAAGTGAGTGAGAAAAAAGCCTTTTGGAAAAGTCAAAGAAACAAAGGACGAGAATGATGAAATTATTGAAAATTGCCTTATGGAAACTAGTTCTGTTAAACTGTGAGCTTTTATTGGTTGATATTTGTTGACATGAAATGCGTTTTCTCTTGCTGCACCACTGGTTTTGAAAGTTTTCTAGGTTAAAGAAATTTCTGGAGCTATTTTTTCTTACTAAATTAACACTGCTTTCTACCAAAGCCTCCCTGATTTTGTCTAGCTGCAAATATGAATATGTCTCTACTGAGCTTTCGGGTTGAATTAATGTAAGCTAAGATTTCTTCTTCATATACTCCTTCAGTAAGGCTTTAACTCCAGATAATAGCTAAATTAACTTTTGTTGAAGGACTTAGTTCACCTAACTTTCTACTTCAAATCATTGTTGGCAAGGTTGCCTGTGCTGCACCCCAAACGCTGCTATTGGGCTTTGTCAGAGTGGATTCCCTCTTGGTAACTGGACCATAAACTCCTCTTTGTAACAGCAGAGAAATCTAAGAGACTGTTAATGGCAAAACCAGATCTGTTTTAATGGTCAGATAAAGGGACTCTAACTACTATAGGCCTTTAGGGAACTAATAATTTGAGTAGTGAGAGATGAATATTGATGCAGGCTGAGTGGACACTGGGGAGACATTTGCAGTAGTGATTAATATACAAATCATAAAGTTGTTTTTTTTTAAAAAAAAGTTGCTTAAAAAATAAAAACTCATTGAAACAGCTTTTAATCAGAAAGTGCCATGTTGTAAAAATTAACACATTTTAACAGAGTTATATGTATATATATGGAAATATATTTATATATGTATTTATATATATGCACATATATTATTCATATTTAAATATTCAGACAACGTAGATGAATGTATTTTTTTTTCTAATATAGTAAAGGCAATATTAGTATCTTATCCATGTGTACTGCACAAGGGCAACTATTTAATATAATTATACATTAAATTCCTAGTGGCATATTACACTATGGCAATGCTTTGAAACTATCAAAACATGACAGCAGAACATAGTAATTCAGAGATGGCAACTTTATATGGAATTGTATGGAAAAATTATTCACCTGTTTTTTTCAGATTGAATTGAAACAGAAAAAAATTCAAACATCAAATGTCTTTTACAAAATGAGCTTGTGCTTTCTAAGTACACTAAATTAATTTTGTTTTGCTCTGATTTTTTTGTTTGTGTTTGATTTATTCCGAGATGATTTAGAGGGGTCCAGATGTATGATTGTGTTTTGTTCTGAAAGCGATCTGGAACTATTTCTGAAAGAAGCAGCAGCTCAACTAGTGAAGAGAAATAAAATTTTTAAATTAGTAACAGATTTCTTCTTTATACATTGTTGATTAATCTTTATATCTTTTGTTTGTTTTATCCCAATGAAAGTTGGTGTGCTTTTTTATTTATTTCTTGTTTGAAAAGGTTTAGCTGGCAGATTGCATTTTAAAAGGTGATACATTTGCCACAAAAGTAACAAGTTAGGTGTTTTAGCATGTTCTTGATAGATAGAATTATTTTCTGTGCATTAAAAGTATGTTATAAGGAGATGGAAATACTGTAAAGATATGTGTTTTGCTCTCACATACATTGTGGCGTTCAGAATTTGGGTTAATGGGATTTGAATATTAATTGCCTCTCAGTCACATTAAAATGAATACTGTAAGCAGGAAAAGCAATGTTGAGACAATGGACTGGCTCCATAATTTGTTTCTGTAACTTTAGATTGCAAGTCAGTGTTCAACACAGACTGTTTTAGAGAAACTGACTTCTTAATGTATAGTTTCTATTATCTTGTTTAAACTGTCTTGCAACCCTGTTCTACTCTTTTCATAGGACTCTGAATTCATTAAGAGTATTTTCACATTGGGTTTGTTCTTGATTTGGGATCTAGTTCAAGAACATCTGTATAGTTATTTATGTCAATATTACTTGCAGAAAAGAACATACAATGGAAAATTGCTTTGTCTATAACATAAACATTGCATTAAATGTCTTGTGTATTATACAAGGTTTCTAGGCATTTTATGAAATTACCAATTCCAAGCCACTTTGAATTGTCAAGGTTAGGATGTTGCATCACCTGTAGAAATTTTCTTTAAAGGAAAAGGGAAAAGAAAGGAACCATTGAGATCAGCAGGTGATTTCTCAAATGTGTTTTTTTTTCCTACACTGATGAATATGAAAAAAAAGTGAGAGCTTTGTGCAAAATTAGTTTATAATGTTTTTGGAGAGGGGAAAAATTATGGAAAGTTAATGTTACAATGTTTATTCTTTCTATGTACATCTTGTTTCTTCGCATCTCCTTCCTCCCAAATAATTGTAGTATGGTTTTTGAGTACATTGAGTATTTTTTTAGCAAGGGACAAATATTTCTGCAGTGCAGGGAAGTAAAATTCTCAGTCCCTGGATAACTGACTAAGGTGTGACTTCCAGTGTAGAAGCTTTTTGGAATGACAGGTCTGAATTTAAAAGTAGTGGCATTGGTTCTTAACCTTTTCTTTTGAACTTTATTTCTGGTTTCTTTAACACTTGCAGGTTCTGTGGAGTGGAACAGCATTCTTCTCATGTTCACTTCTGCAACATTTTTTGGTAATTTTTCATCTTTGTGCTTTACAGGTCTTCTGTCTCTTTGCCCCTCTGCCCTGGTGAGACCTCACCTGGAATACCTTGTCCAGCTCTGGAGCCTCCTGCACAAGAAATATGTGGACCTGTTGGAACGTGACCAGAGGAGGGCCACAAAAATGATCTGAGGGCTGGAGCACCTCTCTTACTAAGACAGGCTGAGGGATTTGGGATTGTTCAGCCTGAAGAAGAGGAAGGCTCTGGGGAGACCTCATAGTGGTCTTCTGGTATCTGAAGGGAGCCTACAGGAAAACGGGGGAGGGACTTTTTACAGGGGCTTGTAGTGAGAGGACAAGGGGTAATAGTTCTAAACTGAAAGGCATCAGTATGACTCAGGAGTGTGCCTGGAGCCAGGGTCTGAGTTGGAGACCGTTGTTAGAATTGTGACTGACTTTGGGTATAGACCCATGGTCCCTTAATGAGCCACCCACCATGAAATAGTGTAGGATACCATAGGAGGAATATGTGAAGGATCCTGCAGCACAGTATAAGAAGCAAGACACCTAATATTGCAATGGTAGGAAAAGATACCCGACAAACCAACCAAACAAAAAAACCCAACCAAGTGGGTTGAGGTCAGGTGAACTGGCAGTGTACAGATTAGTATAAATTACTACAGAATTAGGGCAAGTGGAGAGAAGCTGGAAACTTTGAGATTGGCAATGCTTCCTAAAACTTGATGAAGAACTTACTAGGTCTCTAGATAAAAGGGATGGGACAGAAAAACTATATATTTTTGTACTTATTTGTTTTTTCTGAGTGTATTTATCACTTTTTTTTTTTTTTCTGAAAAAAAAAAAAGAGAGAGTGGCAGCATTATAATAGATATTTAGTTGAAGATCTCTGCCTTGGAGCTTCTTCCATTCGCCCTTTCTTAGACATGTTTTGGACAGGTTGTTAGAGTTCATTTTCTTCAAACCAAATAAGAATATATTTTTCTTATGAGTCGTGACTAGCTCTTCTTGTTCCTGACAAAGAATAAATGCCCTGTAACACTTTAAACTCTTTTTGAATCATAAAAATTTTGAGCTTTTTAAAATCCTTTCTATTCTGCTGATGGAGGTTTTTGAATATAATTGAATACCCGAGGAACTAATACACCAGTCTGAAGCTCAAATCTGTTGCACTTCTAGGCATTCTGTCTACAAAGAATGGGCTTTTGAGGCTCTGCAGGACTAAGGGTTAGAATGAAGGCTAGTTTCCATACTGTACATTTTTCACATCAATGGTTTTCATTATTAAGATTAAAATTTATTATTTTAGTGTGGTTTCTTAATTGAATAATCTAAGATTCAGATTGAGTAGGTAGAGGTTAAGGTAAAGTATGTAAATAGTTGGGTCTTAAAAGGCATGAATAAAAAGGTAGGCACATCAAGCAAAACATTTCTGTTCTACTTTTTGGCTTGTAAAATTATTTGCATGGCTTTCACAAAGCTAATAAAAAGAAAATTACCTTCTTTGTAATTTCAAATTGTCAGATCCTAATTAAAATATTTCTGACTGGGCAATCCATACACTCAAAGACAGTGTTTAGATTGCCCCAGAGACTGTAGAACTTGCTTGGAATTCTTTTCTTCTTGGCATAACAACATGGAGACACAGTAACAAATTGTGGCTGGAGCTTTTAGTAGATGGAAGTAATGATGAAATGTTTCTGATTAAAGAAATGTATTGCAATAATGTTTCTTTCAGCAGTTTCCCAACTTAGTGATTTTTTGGGGCTCTTCTGAAGTGATTTGTCTTTTATTCTAGGAATAATGTTAAAATATTTAACTGAGCTCTGTACATTTACAGCTGTACTTGGGCACAGCCTCCCCAAAACTGGAAAGTTAAGCTGCAGATTTAACAGAACTTCAGCAGATGCATGAAAGCACTTCAAGATATGCATTTGCTTGTGTAATAGTGCAAGGTGTGGAAAGCTCAAATCATTACCACAAAACTGTCTGTTAATTGATTACTTTGGGTCATCTCTCACAATGCTGTGGTAACACAACTACTCTGTCTTTAGACCAAAACCTGTGTATGTTTTGGACTCAAATGAGTTCCTTAGAGGTTTTTGTTAGTTCATGCTCTGTTACCAGTAATAAGCACACCCTGAGTTTATAATGACAGTCAAACACATTTAGCTCCCTTTCCAGTGTAGTGTTTTCAGTGTTAAGAGGCGGTGTTTGTCTTTTGAAAAAATAGTAGTCTGTCTCTCACCAGTAGTGTTGTCACCACCTGTTGACAACCACCAGCTGTTCCTTTTATATCACCAGCTGTTGCCTACAGGGCTGTGCATCCTTCTTCAGAAATGTTCTTTCAACAAACTCTGAAATTACATGTCTCTTAATAATGCAACTTGCTTGATTATTTAAAATATGCTGTTTATAAATAGGAATAGAGGGAGAATAGACGCACAAGAAATAGTCTCTGTATCCGTAAAACATACTAGTATGAATAACTGTAACTGTCCAAACAATGTGCAGAGATGGCTGTTTTAGTACAAGTTATCTGCATATTAAAATGTATATATGTGTAAATATATATTTACACCAAATATTCTTCTTCTGATGGAAAAAAATGCTCCTTTGCATAGCTAAAGTGCTAAGGATGGGGGAAAAATAAACTGGAATACTAAAAGCAAATACTGCATTACTTGAAATAGACAAGCAAAAACTTCCAGATTTGCAACTATGTGGATTTTTTTAATCCTTTTTCTGTACTAATGGGTACTGAATGCTGGTACTTAATGGAAGATTTTTGTTCAAGTTATTTTATTTGAATTGGAATTCTTTGAGAAATGTATTGTATAGGTTAGGCGTTTTATTTTCATAGATAATTTTAAAGCGATTTTATTAAAATCTGAAACCTGCTAAAAAGCTGCTGCTGATGTTTTGCAGTTTTGTAGTCTGTGCTTTCTGAAGTTACACTGATACTATTCTCTAGAATGAAGCAACCAGGGTTTTGGAGAGCTTGGACATTTTAAAACATTTTACTGGTACATACAAATGTGATATTTCTGAACTGAAGTGATGAAGAATTTTGTTGACCCTCATCTATTACCTGAGAACAACAGAGGAAGGAATTGTTTCCATAAAGGACTAGGTATTTCTCAAACCAGTTGAGAAGAATCTCCCAATCTGACCACTTGGTAGAGTGAATAAAATTACATGATACAAAAATGATGTAGCAAATTAGTATGGAAATGGTGTGAAATACATCTAATTGGTCATAAGACTGCTGAATGAAAAAATAAATAAATAAATAAAATAAATAAATTAAAAATCATTCAAAATACTTAGAGTGGGGAAAAATATTAAGAGATTAGTGAAGAATTAACATGCTAAAACAGGTAGCTTATTTTATCTGATTTGTAAATCTGTTCTCATGAGAAGTTTTGAGGCTTTTAATACAGATATCTCTGAATGGAGACAGGTAAACTATTTCCTTCATAACAAAATGTCTTAATATAATTGGATACGACTGTACCATATTATAGATTTTATGTTTATTGGCTGCTGTGCAGTCATTCTGCTCTTCCTGAACTTTCACTTGTAGAAAATTCTAGCAGTTTGCCTCATGTCTCAAATTAAATTAGTAATCAGGCATTAGGTGGCCAGAAAAACAAATCAGTGCATCAACAATGATGGATTTTAGCTAGCACTGGTTTATGATTTATCCATTTTTATTGCAATTGACACTACTGACAGAGTTGCAGTGGGTTTTAGAGAAAACTCTGCTATTTACAGCTTCATATTATTGCTCTACTAGCTTTTGTTGAACTGTGTATTAGAGGTAGCTCAGGCAAGGAAAGTTTCCTTCATTATTCCTTGAACAAGGATTTGCACTGTATTCTTTGAGGATAAATGAATTTACTGTCTGGTTCTTGGCTACCTTTCTTTCAGATGAGTCACTGACTATTTTATTTTTAAGCAAGAATGTTCAGTTTTCTACCACAAATTGTAAAGACTGAGAATTAAATTGTGCAAATAGCTCTTGTCCCACAAGTTTCAACCATCTGGTTGCTTTAAAGAAAACAGGGGAAACAGCCTTAGGGGGTGAGAAATTAAAAGAAATACATTTTAGCTATAAAATATTAACACTTTAAAATTCAGCTTCACAGTGTTAAGTCATTTGGAGTCGGAAAGCCTTTATTTTCTATCTGCATCTGAACTGAACATCATCTATTTGTGCAGCGTGCAGCAAATAGCAAAATGCGGCACAGTTGAAAATTCACAGCAATGGTTTTATCCTCTGTGCAGTTGGCAGGCTTTATTCATTTTTTGCCTCTTTCACAACTTTCTGCAGTGATTATGCAAAGTCATAAAACTCGAAAAAAGGAAAAACATCCTTTTTTATCTCTATACATTGGATACTAATTTCATCTCACTGCAACATTAACTTCTATATTGAAAACAAAGGAATTAACTCATAATTTAAAAATGCCGAGAGAAAGTACATTAGTACTTGATGACTGTACAAAGTTTATTGTAGTTTTTATCATGAAGTTTGTATCTCTGAATATATTTTTTGCGTCATAGCAATAGAAACCAAATAGCAAGCAATTGGACTGGATCATGACATTTATTTAGGATTTAAAAATATATACGTGAGTAACATTTATAAGCACATGCCAGCCTTTGTTAAACTCAATGCTGAAAAACTTCAGTGTAAAGCACTTAATATATGCAAAAATCAGCCAGCACACTAAGATGTAAATCAGTTTCCAAGCTAGATGGATTTGAAGCAACTGAGGACCATGCATAGATTTCATATGTAGAAAACTACTTTCTCTGTGTAGGCTAGTGAATCTTTGTCAATTTCCTAGTCATTCTGAGAAAACTAAAACTAACATGTCCTCCTGTTTGTAGTGTTAGCTAACTAATTTGGAACATCTTTATTTCTTATCAGTTAGCACATCTCATATTGGTACAACTTTCTCCATCAGGTTCTAGTTAAATACAGTGTTTGACAGCACCATTTTCACCATATCCATCTTGTATTTAACCATATACTGGCACAGCTGCTTGACATACCCTAAATACTTGTTAAATAAATTTGTGTAAAGTTCTGCACATCCAAAATATATAAAATGTAAGAAATTATCAATGTTAAACAGAAGCTATACATATAAACTGTTAGCTTAATTTTAAGGACTCCTGTATAAATATATTATTATGTAATATGTATAATAATTGATCATGAGCAGACACTTTGTATTCTAAAGATGTCTCTAGTGTTTTCTTCTATCCCTACTTTTCTCCTTCCTACAATAAAGGAAAAACATGACCAGGACACAAAGAATATTACATTATTTCAAGATATTACATAGAGTAAAACAGTTTCATTCAGTAGTGATGTGTGCATGCCTGAAAGTAATCTAGAATAGCAGATAAAGAAACAGTTATTCCCTGGGTAAATATATTTCTTCCATCTGGTGGATTATTTTCCAAACTCACTTCGTTTGGCTTTCAAATGTTAGTTAACAGCTGGTCTAAAGGTTTTCGTATTTGCTTTGCACACGTTCATAATTCATATGATTTTTAATCTTCTCTGTAACATTTAGCTTATGATTTTATTTCAGTTTGCTCATCCTGACTTTCCAAAATGAGTAGAATTAATTAAAAAAATAACTGAGTCTTGTCAAGATAAATGTGGGGTGTAATGGAGCTTCAGTCAGGAATTAGTAAAAAAAAAATTCCCCTGACCTACAAAGAATCAGGTTATAATTTAAAAAAAAAAAAAATTAAAAAAAAAATTAAAAAAAAATATATAACTATCAGATAAGTCTTAGGAAGAGTTTTGCAATCTAAGATAAGTACTTCAAACAATGCACTGATGAACAGTATTGATGCTTTCTATTTTTGGCATTTTGTTCTTCTGCTCCCCACCTCATCTCACTTAAAAGGCATATATAACCTCCCACTGATGCAGCTCTGCAGTACCTTAATGTGCAGCCCAGTTCCATTTGTAGTGTAGTACTTTGTGTATTAACTAAATTATGTATATTACGTTGGTCCTCTGCAAAGAAGTAAATGAACTCTAGCTTCAGTAAGCAAATCAGTACCGTAGATGTTCCTGTTTTTCTCAGAACTTCAGAAGTGGGAGCTCATCTAAAAGATAGAAGAAATTTTGAAAGTGTAAGTATTCTTGAGTCTGCCTATTTGCTCAGCTCCTAGCAATTAAAAAATTTCTGACAATTTCTTATTTAGGTTGTAAGGACTAGGTCTAGGAATATTCTTGTCTCCCTGTGAGATTTATTCCACTTGTTAGGAAATCTTCAGCTTTCTATTCACATTGTGGATGCACATACCTTGTTTTCTTATTCCACAGATTTCTGTTCTGCTGCTCCCTCAATGCCCTGACAACAGGGAAGCACTAAGGAAACACTTTGTGATTATATGAGAGTTGTTTTACTGAACAAAGGTGGCTCTTTGTTGCTGGTGAACACTGATATCTGTAGTGCTTTATTTTTGTATGATGGCAATGCTTTCTGGCAGTCATCAGGAACAGTGCTGGTGTGCTACCAGTAGGCAGTGGGAGAACATATCCAAGAGAGGGTAAATTCTTGGTCTGTCCTTACACAGGACATATTTGGACTTGGATCTTATTCTTAGCACTCATTTCTTTTCTCTCTTCCATTGAAAAAAAAACCAAAAAAACAAACCTTTTATATCATCAATTATAGTAGTGCCAGAAAGGTGCAATCTTTCAAAGAGGATAGCAACCTCAAAGCAATGTGGTTTCTGAATGACCTTGATTCCCATGCAGTTCTGCAGATTGATATTTCTAGTCTGATCAAGTGCTTGTCTTCCTGTCCACCTTAGTTTTCTCTTTTCATAAAATCATGGAGTCACAGAATCACAGAAATGTTAGGGTTGGAAGGTACCTTAAAGATAATCTAGATCCAACCTCTCTGTGTGGACAGGGACACCTACCACTAGATCAGGTTGGTTAGAGCCCCATCCGACCCAGTCTTGAATACTGTCAGGGATGGGGCTTCCACGACCTCCCTGGGCAACCTTTTCTGGTGCTTTTCTGGTGCCTTATCACCCTCATAGCAAAGAATTTCCTCTTAATATCTAATCTAAATGTCCCCTCTTCAAGTTTTAAACCATTGCCTCTTGTCCTCTCACTACATAGCGCACAAAAAGTCCGGCCCCAGCTTTCTTGTAGGCTCCATTCAGGTATTGGAAAGCCACTATAATGTCACCTCGGAGCCTCCTCTTTCTCCAGACTGAACAACCCCAACTTCCTCACCCTATTCTGTGTGCAGGAACAAAAATACTGACAGCAGGCCCAACTTGTAAAGGCCAAGACAAGAGGAAATTCAGTACTATAGCCTGTTCAAGTTCATCTTTCGTCACTATGTCCCTTCCAACCCCTAGGATTCTGTGATTCTAGGTCTGCTACCTTGATTAGCAGCAAACAGGTTTTCCTTGGTCTTACTTTGTTGCCAATATTTTCCAAAGAGTCTTTCTTATTTCCTGTCACATTCCACACCTATTTTACTCTCACTGATCTTTACTCTCCAGCTCTTGATTAGGTTTGTTAAGTATCAGAATGTAATCATAGTGTTTGCATGATGAGATATTTTCTTTCTCTACAGTCAGATTTATTAATTTGTGTTCTGACATCATCGACGAGTACTTATACCTGGGAATAGAATAGTTTATTATATGTTGTAACTTCTTACACCAGAGGTTTGACTCTTCTGTTCTGGAGTTTGCACTGTAATTTTATTTCATAAAAGGACTTCCATGCTAAAGTCTTCTCTGCTACTCATGTTGAAGAAAAAAGGATGCCATAAGCATCAGGATTAGAAGTGTAAGAGTAAGCAAAGAAATGTACCAGTCTGGTTCAGAACTAGAGATCAAGAGTGAAGACAGGAAAATCTCTCTTATATTGGAATAATAATTGTATTGCTGCATGGCAAAACCTACTTAAGACCCCTTCCAATATGTTGCAGTCTGTAGTTTATAGACCTGTAGACTCACTCACAGACAAATCCGGTATGTAATCTGTCTCCATCTGGTAAATATAATGTGGGTTTTTTTAGGAATGTGAGACAGTGTAGTGGATACGGAAATATATGCAGCTTTGTAGTGTACTTGAGGTTCTAAACAGTTCAGAAGCTTGTAATCTCAAAACACTTCCACAAACCTTTTAGGCAAGTACCATTAGAAGCTAAAACAGTAGGCAATTGCAAGTTTCAAGCATACTGACTAGAAAAATTAACATGAATTCCCTTTGGATATAACTGCTGAACATTCTAACCTCAACTCTGCTGCTTCTTGTGCCATTATTTTTTTTCTCTAGTGCAAACATTTCATTCCAGTTACTGTCTTAAAATAAGGAAACACCTTTGACTTCTTCAGAAGAGTAATCTCTTTCCATTTTAATCAATATCTTTACCTTGACAAAGAACTGATATCAGATATAGTTTCATTTTGGTTTTATTTGAACTAGCTTAACTTGGTGGTCACTGACATAATTCTTACTGTTTTTTTGTTGTTGTTTTTTTTTTTTCTTTTCCTAATTTTTAAAATGTATTAAAGATAATTTCAGACAACTCACAAGGCAATATTTCTTGTTTTACTTTTTTAATAATTTTATCTGCTATATCATAATTCTGCTCTCCACTGTCTTTTTTCTGGCATATATTTTACCTTTACTAATACTGCTTGTAACTTCAGTTGACAAATGTAACAATCTAAAACATATTTAACTTCATCTAATATTCTAAATTTAAAAGCAAGTGATGAAAGTTAGGTGGATTACATAGGCCCAAATAATGTACTAGGGGAGATACCAGCTAACTACGTTATCTTTGTTCCCTAGGTAAAATTCAGAAAGGTTTTCACTGCAAGGTGTGATGTAATACGTGTGCCCCAGTGGAGATAATGTCAGCTATTTATTATTGCCCTTCCAATTTCTGCTAATGAAATTGACCTGCTATTAAAGTCAAGCTGAATAGGGTAGAAACTTAGTTATATCAACAGCAAGGTTCAACGTGACAAAGTTAATGGAATTTCTTTTTGCAGATTCTAGAGAACACAGCATCCCAGATTCTTTCTGCACAGTGATTTGGGGAAAAAAAAAATAGACCAAAATGTTATGTGTTTTAATAAGTTTCTAACAAAATTGCCTTATCCCAACAATATTTAATGAATCAAAATAGATTTGCTTACTTGTTTTAATCCACTGTAATATAAAAATAAATTTGTGGTGCTGTACAAAGAAAATTCTTGTGCTTTTATATAGCAAATTATGTGTCTACTCTGTATCAGATTTCCATTTAATGTTTTTTTCAATGCTGTTCAAGGTGATTAAGGACATATAATCTTTCTCAGTATGGTGTATAAACTCATTTTGCTTTCACTTTGTGCCTCCCCTTTATGTTTACACACCAGTAGCGGAACATTAACCTCCATTTTCATTCTACAATGTTAACACATAACTCTGTGTGGGGAAGATGGTAAAGAAAATCAAATCATATGCCTCAGGGATTCAGACAGTGGCCTGCACAGGGGTCAACTCCCCAACTGCAAACAAGGACATATGCCAGATGAATCTTGAAGGTGCCTTTTCTTTTTTTTTGAAGCACCAACTGTAGCTGGAAAGAGGATACCTGATCAATTGGTAGCAGTAAGACACATTCAGAAGAACTAAAACTTAATCACTGCCTGATCACATCAGAGAAAAACAATTGTCTTTTTTCTCATCTCTTTCTCTTGAAATGAGATGGTGATTTACTAATCATCTAATCAAATGCAGGACACGGTGCTTGAAATGCCAATAAGACACTTGTATTTCTGAAGATGTGGTGAGAGTTCAGAATATACTGTGAGAAATGTCAAAACTGACTTCCACATTAAGTAAAAAATAGACAATCTTTGAAGAGTTATGAACCTGAATGGGATTTCTGAGATGTCCTAAGACACAGAATATAACAATAGATAAATTAAAAGAGTCTCATGCTAGGAGTGGAAATGCAATCCAAGACCTAAATATATGTACAGACATTAAATCTGTGGCCTTGTGGATCAGTTAGACTTCTGTAGGAAGTGATCAAGACGCCAATGGAAAGTGACTCTAGTACTAGAATTATAGTAAATTTGATTTTTTAATATCTTTTCTTACTCATCAAACCCTGACTCTCCTCTATTTTAGATTTTTCTTCAAATTAAATTTTGCTACAAGATTAACTGGATAGGGCTAGAGGTGTTCTGAAAATATTTGGCAGGTTTTAAATCTGGATTATGAAATCACTGTATTCAGGACTTCACATGCTCTTCCTAATGTATCCAAACATCAATATGTTTGCCCATAAACTTTCAAATGGGTTGCATGTGAATGTTTAATAACTGTAACTTCTATAATCTTAACTTTTCTTAAGATTTTAATAAGTTTCAAACTGTATGATCATATACTAGTTTTTCAAAAGTTTTTTCTTTATTCAGTGCACAGGCTGTAAGGGACCAGCCCTCAGGACCTATACTTGCTGGAATTGGTGTCAAAACCCCATTGTAACCCCTAAACAAAGTCTTGTTTGCATCCCAAAAGAGCTACCTGAGAGGATGGAGGCAACACTGATGGCTGCATATGGCCTGCAGCTGCATGTACGGCGATTAAGATAAGGATGGAGGGCTGGTGGGGGCAGCAGTCCAGAGGTCCACTCCAGCTGCTCAGGCTTATGACTTAATCGTTCTTAGTCATCTTTGCAAAAAAAGGAAACTAGGCCTATAAAACAGGGGGCTGCAATGGTGGGCTTCGGGAGTCTCACTGACATCAACTCTCCCCCATTGGCTGGCCCAACTCTAGATCCAAGACTGGTGATTTTCTGTTATCTATCTCTCTAAACTTTTCTTCTCCTACTCTCTCTACCTTCCTAACATCACTAAGTAACTCAAGACCTAACCATGACTTTTTCTCAGGTTGTGCAGCTTAAACACACATGCACTGTACTCTAGTGATCTAATTGTCAGCCTTTATGATCGTGCAGTCTAAGAAAATAATTGAAGTATCCATATTCCTTCTATAGTTTTAATTAAACCTAGTATTCAAATACAGACCTTGAGTGTCGTTTCACCTTAATCTGATCAAGGGATATTAGATGGTTGAGCATTTACTCGGACCATGACATTTTAATCCCTCTCCCTGGAAGGGCCAGGTCTGAGAAAAAAAGAAGGCTGGATCCAGCCACATCGAGGCTCCTCTCTGAGTTTAGAAAACAAGGGGATCCCGTCTGAATCTCCCTGGGTTGCCCTACTTGGGTCGTGACACGTCTGGGCAGTTTTATATTAGTGAACCTGAAGAATTCTTATTGCTTAAGGAATGGCCACAGATGGTTTTCACACAATTCATTTCTGATATAGAAAATGTCATTAATTCTCTTTCATGTATAGCTTTCCCACTCTTTATCTTCTTATTCTGAGACTGAAAGTTTGTTTTAGTTTTCACAGCCATCCTGTGAAATGAGGTGATCCTTGTTACTCTTTTCATTTTTTTTTAAAAAAAGGATATAATTCATATATTTTAAATTTAGGCATCAGGCTGGAGACGAAATTTATTTATTTATTTTTTTTCTCTGAGTACCTAGCTTTGTATAGAACAATATTTCTGAAGCACATCTCCAATGAAAAATTTAATTTTTGAACTTTGAGAATTTTTGACACTAAAGTTCAAGGCACGCAGAGAGCTAAGCATGCTAGTGGTGTCTAAACAATAATAGCTGTAAGAGTTTGAAAGTAAGAAACATTTGCTATAAAGTAAATAAAGCTGCAATATTATAGGAAGTCAGCTACTTTGAAGATACTGTCTTCCTATAACAGATATAATGAAATTGCAGGAATTCTCTTGTGAAATAGTGATAGCACTGCCATGGATATGTATATATACACATACAAGAAAATTTAATTTAAATTACTACGTGTGTTTGGTTTCTTTTGGGTTTTGTTTGCTTTTTATTGTTGTTGGGTTTTTCTGTTTTATTTTTTATATTTAATATTCCAGCTCTGTTTTAAATAGTTATACCTTAAGTATAGAAGTATATATATATAGAATATATAGAATATATAGAAGTATATATTTTATCTATATATCTTAGAAACTTATGCTGCATTAATGGAGTGATAGATCTTGGGGTGTTTTATTGCTTTTTTAATGGATGAATATCTTACTATCACAGAGAGAAAGGAGAGACTCTCTAAAGCTACAGAAATATAGCTGTCTGGCTTAATATACATTCTGCAGACATTTGTATTTCTAACTTTTTACTTGAAATAATTGATACCGTGGACTGAAGTTTTTTCTTGTTTTTTGGGCGTTTCTCCAAGCAGCCCTGCAAATTAGATCATTAAAATTTTGATCATGTGAACACATGTTAACTAGCAGGAAACTGTGGTGTGAATTATTGGTCCCTTGGGAATCTGGCAGCTTATTCTCTTACTTAATAAAATTAGGGAGTTGTTCTGACACCCAGAGATGGATTGCACTGAACTGTGCCAAGGAAGATGAGGAATACACCCTCTACTGAAGGTTCTGGGGAGGTGAAAGAATTAAAAGAATTAAAGACAGTCTTTTCTATTTTAGACTGTGAATTCTATTAGTCAGCAATAATAGAAATTATAATGGCTACTTACTGCCTGGATGGCTGACTCATTTACATTAGTATTACTTTGCTGGCTGCAGTGTCCCATTTACATGAATGTCCAAATGGAAACTTAAAAATAACAGTGTAATTGGCAGGCCTGATATAGTTAGGTTATTAATATTTTCATCATCTTATACCAATCTTAGATTGGTATGGAACATCATTGAAAATTGTTTTTTTCTGTTACAGATGTGTAAAAGAGGCTATAAAGAAAATCAGTACTGTGATCAACTGCAGAGGGTAATGGCACTGTAATGGCATCCCATCTCGAAAATAACTTTCTATTTGCCATCTAGCTCTTGCTGTGCCAGCTAGCTCCTGTCTGCATTACTAAGCTTGTGCTAAAAGCCAATTTCACACAGTTTGCATACTTTTCTGCTGGTGTTGACATAGGGTTAATAGGTTTATTGAAATTTACTATGAAGATTTGTATACTGAAAGCCGTTTTTAGCCCTAGCAGAGGTTGTTGCTTGGTAGCATCCTTGGAGTGAGGTCATGGTGACTTTCCCTGCCTCTGGCTATTCAAGGGAGCAAGAGTGCTGCAAGAGGTACCCAAACTACTCACAGGATGGATTACATGCAGACTGTACAAAACTTAACCCTATCTTCCCTGCAAATCAACTGGGACCTAGAGAGAAAAGGCTTCCCCACACTTAATTCACCTGGCAGCATAGCAAAATGGACTGGGGAAATGAACTACAGTTAACTGCTACTGAATCAAGGAACTGAACTGTCACACTCTGAATGAGATAGCTACCTCTAGTCTACAGCAAGGGATTACAGGAAAAGTACAGGCTGTCTATAGACTCTATAGGGGTAACGATATTTCAGTCAGTAGATTGGACTTACATAGTCATGTGCATGAGTAAAAGAATTGAAGTTCATTATAATGGGCTTCTATTTATTACACTGAAAAGCCAAATAAAAAGTTTGTTTTACTTAACTGATGAGAGCATCAAGGACCATTTTGCCTGCTTTTCTACCTGCCCAGCGTGTGGAAGGATATCAAGGTTTCTGAAGGGCATATTTAAATCTGACCTGTAATCCAAGCTGGTTTTGGCTATGATGAAAACCAAAGGAGTTACTTTCTAATTCCTTTGCTTTCCTTTTTTTTTGTCTAGAGCTTTGATTTTAACTTGGATCTTTATGTACATGAGTGGCAATTCTACTACCGAGAAGGAAACTATGCTGTGATTTTTGGAGCTGGAAACTACACCTATCAAATTGGCTTTATAAACCATAATTTTTAAATAGATTCAGTCCCTTCTGATATAAATCACAATAATATCAGTTTAAATTGATAGAACTTGTTGGTCATTTGCATTTGATCTGCTCCAGTGGCTCAAGTTTTCAGAATGATGTTTTCTTTTTTTGTGACCTTGTTCTGCTAGTTGATAAAGCATGTGTTTGAGCACATAAGAATGTAGGTACATATTGACTGGTAGGTGACTGAGAAAAATAGTGGATTGCTACCTGTGAACAGTGTGTTTGGCTTGCATGAGATTCTTCTGTCACATCAGTTGCCTAGATGAAATGCTACAAGTTACAAAATTGCGAGTATATAATTCTGTGCTGTTTTCCGTGTTCATTTTGCAGAATGTCTAAGTTGTATATACAGTATGGGCAGCTAACTACCATAGTAGCTACTTCGTTTGTGACTACTGAATTTAGGTGGGAAAATATTGTTCTTAAGGAAAATTATAATTACAAGCATCAGATGCTGAGGTGAGAGAGGAATGGAGAAGACCTTGTTCAGTATGTATTACTGTCCTGTAATAGATCTGTAAGTAGCTTTTTTATCTGAAAGTGCTCTTCCATCACCTGCATTATATTTTTATTTGCAACTGTTTTTCTTAGGTTTGCATGTAATTTACAATGTAGCTTTACATATCTTACGCAAATCCACTATGATAAACAAATTGAAGAAACAGTAATGTCCAGAGCACTGAGAATTTTACTGGGTGTTTTTTCAGATTAATGTAGTAGATACAATGTCAGCATTTTTTCCAGCAGTCATATGAATGCTTTCAAGCAAATGCTAAAATGGACATTACAAACTTAGAAAATAAATCAAATGCTATAAATTCCCATTTTTATTAAAGGAAAAATAATCAAACCTTTTTCTAAAACAAACATATTTACCTATATTTTAAGTAGCATTTGATAATTACATAGAGTATTAATATACTGTACATGTGAATATTTTGTTTATATAAACCAACTTTTCTCTCATGGTCTAGCCTTGCATGCCATATTGTTTTATATTATGTCCTGTTTTTTCTCAAAAATTCAAAATACTGACAAGGTTCTATAGCTCCTGAGGTAGTCATTTTGTTCCTGACATTCACACATAATGTTAGCTGCCATCTTCCTTTTAAAAATTTGGAACAAAAGGAATAATTTCTTCTGTCTAAACTTTAGGAAACAAGAATTTGATTAATAAGATGTTGAAAACTGACATTGATACAACAAATGGTTAGACTGCTACTTTCATTTCAAATGGATTTTGGTTAAGAAGATTCTTGAGAAAAAGACTCAACAGAAGACATACTAGCCGGCCTACATACATCTCATCTGACATTTCTGTAGTCAGTGTGAAGTCTGCTAAAGTACGCAATTTCATGGTTGGCCAGTTACTGTCCTTGGCTGAATTTATTTTCAGTGCTGGTGAAAAAGATTATTGGTTTGTCAGTTGCTGCTCAGAGGTTATAACTCTTGACAGAAAATACATATTCCATCAGAATCTGAATTTTTTTAATTCAGTACCTGTATTTATTGATAGAGATTAAATAATGTTACTGGATCAACAGGCAGTTAATATCGATTCTATGAGACAATTAATTACATGATAATGAATAGCAAAGTTTCTCTTACTTAAGTACAGCAAAGAACAAACTATTTTCCCATTAATTTTCTGTATGTGTATAATATATATATTAGAAAACTCACTAGTGATTCTTGAATAGCTCATACACATGAAAATGAAGATCCATTTATTTAAAAATACTATTTAATTCTTATGTGTCCATTGACCCAATGTGATATTAGTGTCTGCTAATAGCCTTATAGGTTCCTTGAGAACTTCCTGTGGCTATCATCTGGGATTTTGCTGTCCTTTAAGCTAAGCTTTTTTGAATGTAGCAGAGGATCATGAGCCCTCTTGTTAAATATTTGGTTTAGACATTTTTTTCTTGCTGTTGAAAAAGTATATGGAAAATCTGACTCCTTAGCTTTGGGCTGAAGAGATCCTTTTTTTCCCCTTTTATTGTGAGGATAGAGTAGACATGATCTTCAGGAATCTTTAGTGACAGCACTGATCTAAGAGGTTGTATGTCAACTGTCTTGAATATATGTTCTCATTCTAGTGCTGTCATCTGTCAAACTTTCAGTTCAGGTAAAGGAAAGGAGAAGAAAAAATACAGGGAATTGAGAAAAGACAGAAAAAACAGAAACCTTACCTAATACCAAAAGTCTCTTTCTCCTACCCTGTGTTCCGTCTGTCCCTGTCTTTCTCTGCCTCCCCAGCAGATAGTTGCTGAATTGATCTGAGAGAAAAAGAACTCTCACAGAAATAGCATGGGGAAAAAGTGTTACAGGCCTTGAAGTTCCATAATGCACTTGGCTCAGGTGTTGAAAAAATTGCAGTTTTGTGGTATGCTAACATTAATATAAAAGCTAAGGGAAGATCCACTGTTTTGGGCAACATACTCTAAAGAGCTGCTGCTGGATTTGCATCAAGCCTGCTCCAGACCATGACAAAAATTTGTTTATATTAGGATTTGAAACACTGGTAAGGGCTTGACTAGTCCTAAGTGCTTATAAAAATTGTGTTTAAGTTCTAGTCAAAAGGAACTGTGATGAAGCATAGTAGCTTACATTAAGGTGGAGCTTAATTTAGTTGGAAACAATCCAAAACCGTCATGTAATTTCACTTACTAAGCTATTTATATTAAGGTTTATAATATTTTTAGTGATTAACCAAGGCATCAAGTGCAAGGTGTCAGGTTTCAGAAGTCTCTGAATCTATATTGTAATCTTGCCAGACCAGTCCCCCTCTAAATATTTTCATTCTCTCCTTTATGTATTCACAGAACATAAGGCATTTATGTCAAATGCTTACCAGAACAACTTTTAGACTAGTGCTTTTTGCATTACTTGGAATTTGGCTAACTTCATTTTGAATTTAATTGGTTGCTGGAATGTTTAAACCATTCCCTTTTGCCTTCACAAAGCTCAGCCATACAGACAGCTGGACCTAAAGTACAAATTAGCCAAGAACCAAGCACAAAGTACACCTTTCTATTATATAGTGGTCTACTGATTTGGATAGAAAGAAGAACAGGTGATTCCAGCAAATTACTGCAAACTAGTAATAGCTGCAAGTATTAAATCCAATTTCAAAGACATAGCCTTCAGTCAGAGAAGAGTAGAAGTACTAAGACGGTACTGAAAGAGCTGTTCTTTGGTTTAAAGTATTTCCAGACCAGGAAACTTGAGGGAAAGTAATGAGAAAATAAGCCTGATCTTGAAGCTGATGGTATATTTAAATAGTATTGAAAATTTTATTTTCACTGAAAAAACGCAGTTTGCTCAACAGGACAGGATGCTCACTGAGATAAACATAATTGGTAAAGAGCATCTTAGTTGTCAAATATTTGTCAAGCATGTTGCGACTGCATTCAACGCTCTCTCTGGACATAGATTCAAGTTAGAAAACATCTCAACATCTGAGATATTCTTCCTGAGACCAGCAGTAAAGAGCCTGGGAGTGAGCCTTAACTTAGTCCCTGTTCTAGCAATATATTGAAAAAAAACCAAACCTGTTACTAAGTTTTCAACTTGAGTGAAGCTCAAAAAAATCCCTCAAACCAACAATCAAAAACACAACTTGGAACTTTTGATTACATTGTTTGAGGAAGCCTCCCAATTATCATTCAAGAGACAGATGTGGTAGAAGCAATGGAAGGTAACACACTAGATAACTGCTGAGACTTCAGACTGTATTCCAAAGAAAGAGTTTTGCTGGGACTATAGAGATCTATAATTCTCAACACAGTATAGACCTTGATCACAGCAATCAGAATAACAGTTCTGAAAAAATAAAAGTTAGTTAAGTAGGTAATTACTATTAACAATCTGAGGCAAAATAATTCTGCTTTTATTTGGGGAAAAAAAAAATAAAAAATGCCAAAGCACAAAACTTCCAGAAAACTCAACGAACACGTCCGTGTCCCCCCGCCCAAACACAAAGAAGCCCCCCAAAACCAACTAAAGCCTGAACAAGTAATACATGCCACGAACTGTGGCTGCAGGACAGTCCTACAGTTGAAGAATTCTGCTTGTCCAGATGAGCTTATTCACTCCCATTTAAAGTATTGAAGCTAGTAAGAAAAATAAAACACAAAAAAATGTTCTCTGAGACACTATTAAAGAATAAAGGCCAGTAATGTAAGGGACTCTATGCAACTAAAAGGTTCCAATGCTGCATCTAAATCTGCATCATGTTTTTCTGTCAATTTAAATAATTTTTTTTAAATTTTTAAAAAGAGCTCATGCTTTCACTCTCCATAAAACAAAGTATTTTTTTCTTACTTTGTTTACATTTGTATACTTACAGGAAAGGGAAAGCTCTAAAAATCTCTATTTTGGGGAGATTATCTCTTCTATAAAATATCATCTGCACTGGATATTTATTCAATCCTTTTATAAGAAGAGATTTGGCAGAAGTATCATGTATGTCAGATTCTTCCACAGCATCTGTTATCTGTAGCAAATTAGGAAGGATTGTTTTTTGTGCAGGACTGTGGGGACAGTTCAAAACACTTCAAAAAATCATTTGCTCTTCATTTGAGGAGAAGAAGTGGCAATGACAATTCAGTTCTAGGGACTGGACACCTTACTCTTCAGAGTTCCTGCAAAACAGTACACTAGCTCACACTAAGTCAGACACCTTAAAGGTTACAAAATAGGGGGAAAAAAACTATGTTTATTCTTTCTAATTTCCTCACTGTTGATACAAGCCAAATGTCTATTGTGTGAGCTTCATTCACACAGAAACAAATGAAGCTCGAGTGATGCATTGTTTTCACTTCAGTTGGCTACACTGAATAATTTCTTCAGCTATTATGATGTCATCTGTTAGTATGAACATTCAGTAAAACCAACATTTTACTTAACAGTGTCAAACTCCCTGGACTGGAGTTCACTTGACATAGACTTTGAGTGAAGATACATAATAAAACTACAAAAACAGGAAAAAATGCAAAAAGTTAGGATAATGTTATATTGGGTTTTCATCCACCTGAAGATAACATGCATCTACTTGCTCAGTTTCATGTTCCAGGAATTTCATAATCCGTTGGTTTTTTTCTCTAACAATAAGCACAACTGTGAGGTGTTGAAATTGTTTGGAAACAGATTTACCATTCCACTTGTGTCCTTGCCATAGCACAAAACTGATATTCATCCAGAAGTGCTCTAGATCTTGAAAGGAGCTAGACCTGGTTATTTTTTCACATAAGTCTGGACAAAAAATTTTGTCTGAAACAAAAATTATAATTAATCAAGGAAAAAAATAAAATTCAGAATCACTGACCTCACACATAATCCACCCAGTAAAACTCATAAGGAGGATGAAGTTTTACATTGATAAATTCCCTTTTCTAAATTAACTGAAGTAATGGAAAATTTTCTAGAGGTGTGAGAAATGGGAAATTATTAGTAGAAAAAAAGAGCACCAATACAAGATTTCTGTCTTTTTTATGAACATTATAACTGAACTGAAGCCCTTCTAGAGTGGATCTCTGGAAACAAGCCAATATCAGCAGGTTTACCGTCATTCAACAATACATATATTGACTAACTTTTTAATTAACCTACATTGAATAACCGTGGTAAAATATACTTGGGAGTTTGTTTTTGTTACACACACACACACACACTTCCAGACACTCTAAGTTACCACTAATTGCCATTGCTGCCTGTTTTATGAGAAGAAAGGTTGTAGCAATAACATCAATTTGTGCAGTTGAATACACACCCCCCACAAATAGGCATGCAGATGCACACAACCAGCCACGGATCAACATGAACTGAAAATACACAACACACAAAAACAAGTGTCACAGGTGCTTGACCACACTTTTACTCTACAGATCAGGATGGATGCTGCAAATTTACTTCATATATACATATATACTAAATTAATCAGTTTTCTAGTACCAGATCTTCTGGTCTACCAACTTAATAGTACCTGGTTGTAGAATTTGTAGAAGCCTTCACATTTATCATACACCATTTGCTGTTACTCTGACCTCTTCTCATTATACATACACCTCCTACACCCCACAACAGCTGGCCCAGACCTGTGGTTTTCTGAGAAGCTGACTGCCAATCTGACTCAAGATGTTAATGGACCACCTGGCTAACCAAATAACAGACTGGCTGCTGGTGTCTCCACTGTCTGGCCCCCTAACCTACTGTCACTCCAGTACCTGGCTCCTAGACCTCTTATTTTACTCAGCAGCTAATTTGGCTTAACAATAGGTGGTGGAATACACATTCATGCAGCACTCTAGTTCCCTAGGGAAACATTCACACTTTCCAGACCCGGCACTCAGAACTCAACACACACAAACACAGACAGGATTCTCACTGAGAAAAACAGGAATAGGATTTAACATGCAGATATGACAGATTCTCATGATCAGATGCAGTGCTTAGCCAGACAAACTTACTGAGCGAAAGTCTGTTTACACTGAACTCCTTTCTCCTTCCTGCCCTACCTTCACTTTTATATTAATTTTCCCATGTTTATTGCCACAATTTACTCAGATATCCCCCTTTCTCCACTGTTGGTCCTTCTCTGAATATCTCCTATTAAGTCTCTCAGTCCCACAATCCCCTTAAAACATTTTATAATATTTATTACACAAACCCAAAATGGCCCTCTTTCTGCATCCTACCAGTCCCATATTGCTTTAGGCAATTAATCACTCTTCAGTCTTCAGGGCATTCTGGGATCAACTCCCCTCCCTTTCTCTATCTTAGTGGGATTCACACCCAGGAAAACAAAAACAGTTCTCCTTTGAGAATCCTACAAATAGCAGAGTAAGGGTCCTCTGCTTGCACTCATTAAAATACAGCATTCCTCCACTTACTGTTTATTTACATTTTTTTGTGATTAGCCTGTAAGTACATTATCTATTAATTATTAGCTTTTATCCTTCCAGAAATCAGATTCATTAAACTGTGCTCTTCTTTCTAAGTCTGGCAGCAAATTAATATTTTTCATTCCCTTCTCTCTTCCCCACAGTCATATGTCATTGATTTTTAACACCAATGGTCCCATTTGATTTATGATTAGACAATGTTGTTCAATATTAAATATCTTCCAAAGCTAAGTGATTTTTATTCTGCAAGTCCACAGGTTGTTTTTATATCTCCTGGTTTTCTTAAGTGAGACTTTCAAGGCATAATACCAGCTGGATTGATACCTGGAATATGACAATGAATAAATAAGAAACTTAGCATGAACTCCCAAACCAGACTAACTTCTAAAAACCTCAAAATTCAAGGAAGTCACAAAAACCAATTTCATAGCAATTCAGAGAATCTTCAACAACACTACACTGAACAGAAGCAGACTTTCAAACTTGCAGTTTAAAAGAGACAAGTTATTATTTGAATGTGATGCAAATACTATCAACAAATTCTGTGGTACTTGTATAAAACAGATAACAGAATGATAGTTTAAGATTTTAAGTACGCTGCTTTCTCAAGAAAAGCAATCTGCAGGTTCCTTTTGTGTATTTACTTCTCCTGCAACTTGAAAGGCATCTGAATACTACAGGTTGTGAGCAGATTTTTTTTAGATATAATAGAAAATCTTACGAAGGCTTAAAAAACAGGAATTATGAGAGGCTGTCTCATGTTACAGAGATGTCTTAACCACAGTTGTTTTGGAGGATCTAGCACAAAACAAAATCACAAACATTTCTTCAAGACAGATTTTGAGAACATTATTTTACCCCCACATGGATTCTGTCCTATAAATACTATCATTTTTTGTCTATCTACTGCCTTAGAAATGTATCATCCTTTTCATATGAGACTTTATATCCGACAGTAGCATGTCTATTTTCTCTTCATTGCTCATCTCTCTGTTTTTCTGCATGCACTTCAGTTATTTCTCTGGCCTTGAGTAGCTAGCAAATTGAACTAAGGGCTTTGCTTTTATTATGTGAACATGAAGCATAAGAACAGGAAAAGAAGTTGCTACAACAGTAGTTTTCTTTCAATGTGTAGTGGGAATGTTGTGTAGCTGGAATATAAATCTAGATTTGGAGACCACCAGAATGGTTCTGTGCATCTCATTGAATGAAGAAGCAGATATTTTCTGCTGAAAGACAGTGAGACAAATCCCAGCCCCAGACACAGAAGTACAATTTCAGAATATAATATAGTTATTTTATATTTTCTCTAATGAAAAAACCCAACAACAAAAAACAAAAATACAACAACCAACCAACCAACCAAAAAAAAAAACCCAAACAGGCTAATAATAAATTGAGTTCTTGAAATACTTATGATAATATCTTATTTTCCAATTTTTAATGAATTTTCAGTAGCATTCTCTTTTCTATGTCAGGTCACAAAAGGCTGAGTAAAATTCAGGGACTA